>NW_024081053.1:403945-575987 GCF_003009895.1 Hyaena hyaena
GGAGTCACAGACTGAAACAGGCTCCAGGCTCTGAGCTGGCAGTCAGCACAGAGCCCGACGCGGGGCTCGAACCCACGAACCGCGAGATCATGACCTAAGCGAAAGTCGGACGCTTAACCGACTAAGCCACCCAGGCGCCCCCACTATTTTCATTTTAGTGTGAAATCAGAAAAATGATCAGACCTTTAGTTCAGTGGCTAATTACCTGCTAAAGCTAAATATTGCTTTCCAATTCTCTGCGGCAAATACCATTCCTTTAATTAAATCACAAAAATCTATCTCAAGTAAATGTTAGATAGGAGAATTTACATAAATTCAATAAAGGCAAGAAAATTTAGTGATATATTAAACTGCAGAACATTGGCATAGCATATTTTTTACAAACTTGGCAGTCCCTATTTCTTTGTGCTTAATTCTTCAAGCACAAGAACCTCAATATGCATGGAAAACTCAATTAGTATCAGATTATTTCTGGTTTGGCCAAATTCTCTTAAATATTAACCACTAAACATCAAAATTTGACTTAAAACTTTCTAAATCACAGATTCTATGATGTTTGTATTAGTGGATGCTCATAATACAATTATTCTCTTTTTGTTCCCTACATAACTTTCCATTTTTATTTCCCTATTGTTAAAGTGATGGGCTTACATGGCTATAATTGGTGTGAAATGATGCGGATAGAAAAGTAGGCCTTTTTTTTTTCTGTATCTGCATGGGTTCTGTTGAGAGTCAATACTCTCTGTAACGCTGTTACATTTCTGTTATGTCTGGTAAGCAAAGCACTAATTGACATTTTCTCCTGGGTTATCTTTTCAATGCTGTATAATAAATGACATTGAAGTTAGAAACAGTGTCCCCTTCAGGAGCAAAGGGCATGTATGCTTAGTGCCCCGCATAATAAAGTTTTATGTCCTTGGGTCAGGTGTTCCTCACCTGAAATACATCTCAGTTGTGTACAGGTATCACTTGGTTCTTTTTATACCACTCTATGGAAATTGGAGCTTGGGAACTAATATAAGAAAATACTAATGTTCTGACTACAAGTCTAGTGAATAATAAAATTATTTATTTCTGTCCCAGGAGTCTCATATCTTCTGCCATCATCCATGAAACTGGCAGGCTACGTTGTAAGCTAACAGGTAAGGTAAAACTTCTGACTCTTCACAAATCTTAACAGGTTTTCCAAACAACTAGGATAGGGGTAGTACTCTTTATAACTCTCTTTTGATATGAAACTTTTCTCAAACTATAGAAAATGGTTGTTTTAATGCAAGGCATAGATGGTTCTTTAACATGAGCTATAATTAACTTGAATTCTATTGATTTCCAGGTGAAATAAGCAAGATGTTTAAAGCACTTGTCTGACCAAAGAGCCAAAGTAATATTGAAGAAGAGAACCAAAACGGGAGGCATCACAATCCCATACTTTAGCCTCTACTACAAAGCTGTCATCATCAAGACAGTATGGTATTCACACAAAAACAAACGCATAGACCAATGGAATTGAATTGAGAACTCAGAATTGGACCCACAGATGTACTGCCAACTAATCCTTGACAAAGCAGGAAAGAGTATCCAATGGAAAAAAAGACAGCCTCTTTAACAGATGGTGTTGGGAGAACTGGACAGCAACATGCAGAAGAATGAAACTAGATCAAATTCTAACAACATACACAAAAATAAACTCAAAATGGATAAAGGACCTGAAAGTGAGACAGGAAACCATCAAAACCCTAGAGGAGAAAGCAGGAAACAACCTACTTGACCTCAACCACAGCAATTTCTTACTTGACACATCCCCAAAGGCAAGAGAATCAAGAGCAAAAATGAACTATTGGGACCTCATCAAGATAAAAAGTTTCTGCACAGCAAAGGAAATAATCAATAAAACTAACTGACAACTGACAGAATGGGAAAAGATAGTTGCAAATGACATATCAGATAAAGGGCTAGTATCCAAAATCTACAAGGAACTCACCAAGCTCCACACCCAAAAAACAAATAATCCAGTGAAGAAATGGGCAGAAGACATAAACAGACACTTCTCCAAAGAGGACATCCAGATGGCCAACAGACACATGAAACGATGCTCAGCATCCCTCATCATCAGGGAAATGCAGATCAAAACCACACTGAGATACCACCTCATGCCGGTCAGAGTGGCTAAAATGAACAATCAGGAGATTATAGATCCTGGCAAGGATGTGGAGAAGCGGGCACCCTCCTACACTGTTGGTGGGAATGTAAACTGGTGCAGCCCCTCTGGAAAACAGCGTGGAGGTTCCTCAAAAAATTAACAATAGAACTCCCCTATGACCTGGGAATAGCACTGCTAGGAATTTACCCAAGGGATACAGGAGTGCTGATGCATAGGGGGACATGTACCCCAATGTTCATAGCAGCACTCTCAACAATAGCCAAATCATGGAAGGAGCCTAAGTGTCCATCAATGGACGAATGGATCAAGAAGATGTGGTTTATCTATGCAATGGAAACTACACAGCAATGAGAAAGAATGAAATCTGGCCAATTGTAGCAACATGGATGGAACTCGAGGGTGTTATGCTGAGTGACATAAGTCAGGCAGAGAAACAGATAACATGTGTTTTCACTTAGAGGTGGATTAGGAGAATCTTAACGGAGGACCATGGGGGAGGAGAAGGGGAAAAAATAGTTGGGGAGAGGGAGGGAGCTAAACCATGAGACACTCTTGAATACTGAGAACAAACTGAGGGCTGGTGGGGTTGGAGGTGAGGGGAAGGGGGTTGTTGGGCATGGAGGAGGGCACTTGGTGGGATGAGCACTGGGTGTTATATGGAAACCAACGTGAAAATAAACATGAAAGACACATAAATAAATAAACAAACAAACAAATAAAGGACTTGTCTGATTTTATTATTTCAAATGGTATATAAAGTAGGGGTTAAATTTTTGTTTTGCCGAGGGAGGATGAGGGTGAGATATAGTCATAATATCAAACCATTGAAATTCATTGTGTAAATTACTTTGTTGCAGAAAAAGCCTTATAGGTTGATAATTATCTGTTTGATACTTCTATCAACAGACCTTTTTCAACACTTATAACTGAGATCCTTGGTAAAGTGAAATGTTATACATAGCAAATTTATTGGCCTTGTTTAGAAATCAAAGAATATGTGAAATCTCTTAGAGTATCAGATAACTGCTATGATGAACTACTACCACTCTATCTTGTCAGGAATTGGTCACTCTTCATTCTATCTCCAGATTTATGTAGTCACCACTATAAAATATGTTTCTTAGCTTCCAGCTAATTGCAAAATGTCTACATTTCCGACTATAAATTCATGTTCAAAATATTCATTAACAAGAGCAAAGAAATTACTGCATTTTCCTCATAGTTATTTTGTTTAGTGAGAACATCAATCACTTCTAATTTATTTGCACCAATATATCCCAGGGGCACACTTAATCTACATTATTGAAAACTGTTTCAGAACTATCACCATAACAATCTAAAATCTTAAAATTGTATTTTGTTATTTTCCTTGTTCATAATTAAACACACTTTCAGACAGCCCTTGCTATTGCAACTCTAATTCAGTGTAAGGAAAAAGTCTAGACTATTTACAGTGACACTGTAAAGATACACAAATTATGGGGCTTTTAGATAGTTTTTATATCTAAAGCTAACTCTTGCCCCCTCTGAACCTTTGCTAGCAAAATTAATGAAATAAAAACAATGTCAAAATTTGACTGAAGAAAGTTGGAAGGTATCCATGGAGTAATACAAAAAGAAATCAGTCAAAACAGAAAGCAGAAGTTTCCAAACATAAATAAAAGACCAGTTCCTAATATATGACTATAAAATGTAAGTTTGAGTACATTGCAAGTGTATGCATTGGTCAGAGTTCCAAGCTAATATATGTTGGCCTCTTAAATATAAATATGTGTATATATATATAATATGCATGTATTATATATATAGGCTTCTTAATTTATATTTGGATAGTGCCATTCCTAGAAGCTAGCTACAAGAAAAATGAACAAAAACAAAACAAAACCATAAACAAGAGCAACAAAACTCAACTACATACAATTACAAAGATTTTTATCCATATACATGTCATTCAAGTTATTTGCTGTAGTTTGCATTGCACAACCTATATATATGTATCACAAAAAAGGTAATATAGTGTTACACACCCATTTTTTACCTTCTATTTGCTTGTGGATAAAGGACATTATTTTCTTTTTAAAAATGGCAGTTACTTTGAAGACACAATTACTTCAGGGTTTTTCTTTTTCAATTTATTTTTCCATGTACTAAGCTAACATGTTGGTGCATGCCTCCGGAGATCTCTTACAAAGTTTTTCAAATATGAGTGACACCTTTAATTTCTGAAGTGATTCTCTTTAACCTTGACACAGAAATCCCAGCATTATAGTTTAATTTTTCTGCCACCGTGGTAGGGGGAGGAGAGAGACAGAGAGACATATCGGCATAGAGAGGGAGACAGAGAGGCTATGAATCATGTGCCATGACTGAACAATAACTTAAGTTATATTCAAAGTAACTTTTTAATATTGAGGCCATTTCTTTTTTTTGAGATCATTTCTTTATGTGTATCTGGATTCTACTGAAAACAGTTCAGCAATAAGTAGAGAATTTTAACCCAATAAAGAAAGACATTTACACTTATTGTGTTTATTTGCACCCCTTAGTAAAATTCTGTACCCTTAGTAAGTTAAAAATGTGGAAAGATGTCGGCTTAATGGAAAGGCTTTTGGAGAAAGGCTGTTCTAAATGATTGATCTCAGATACGAGAGAAAGTAAATCAGTAGAGCAGCTCAGGGATGACGCAGAATGTGGAATGCCATCTTTAATTAGAAGTTTCTCCACTAATACGATGAAGCCACAACAAAAGGTCTTATTTCAGAGTCCTGATAATGCAGGCAAAATTGTGTTGTAAAAAAGACTTGCAAATTATTTTAATCAGTGTTAAAAGAAAGGCTAGGAAGGAGAAAGGGTAAAGAGTTCCTTAAATTCTTCAGGCTCTCATAAAAATATGGTTTTAGAGAGATGGCATACTGAGTCATGGTTTTCTCCCGCTCTTAGCTATAACACAAAGAGTGGAGCTGGAAAAGTATAATCTCATGCAACAGCAGCACATGGACATATCTGTCTTCAACCTTTAGTGCCCCTAGGTTGCCATGTCGCCATGTTTTGGAAGATAAATTTTTTAAAGTGATTAAAAAAATGATGTACTGTCATTTCAACACAGACATCTTAAAATTCCGAAATTGTGACAATTTCTTCCTTATCCATGGTAAAATCAGCACACTGCATTAATAGGAGATTGGATAACTTCATTTTAGTGTTGCTGTCTCCTTAATGCTACTACAGAAGTGCTCATTAACTACTTTACTGGTAACTATCAAGTGGCTATCGTTAATTACAAATCATCAACTGTTTTTACAGCCAAAGTACTATGTATAATGTATTCAATTCTCCAGTCATGCCTTGGCGTATTTCCCCTACTATATTTTTGTCATATTTGTTGTTTTTTTTTTTATAATGGAAATACTGGTTAAAGAAAAATCAGAGTTTTAATTTATAAGGAATAAAGTAATGATCTTTTTATCAATTTCTAATAAAATGTAGTATTAGCAGAATTTACTTAAATTTTTACTTTTACAAAAAATCCCATGTTCAGGCACCTGGTTGGCTCAGTCGATTAAGCATCTGACTCTTGATTTCAGTGCAGGTCATGATCTCCCTGGTTCATGGGTTCGAGCCCCAAATCAGGCTCCATGCTGACAATGCAGAGTCTTCTTGGGATTCTCTCTCTCTCTTTCTCTCTGCCCCTCGCTGGCTCCCTCATTCTTGCTTCCTCTCTCTCTCTCTTTCTCTCAAAATAAATAAACTTAAAAAAATCCATGTTGTTTTGCAACTTGAAAGAAAGCAACAAAAAAAGCAATATTTTAGAAATTTTGGATGAAACATCAACTCACAGAATTTATGAAAATATATTTGATATTAGAAAGTATATTCAGTTATCAAAATTAATCTGCTAGTTCTTCACCAACAAAAATAGACCAAGAACTTATTAATATCACTGGTAAACTATTCTGCAATGTCATGATATATTGAATACAACTAATTACCAATTAATATTTTTGCTCATTCTTTTAAAAGGGTAAAAACAGTCATAATACCAAAAAGGTTCTATATGAAGAAAGCAAAAATAGGTTAAATATGTGAATTTAATTCAGCATATACATTAAAATTAATATACAGTGATAATATATCATTATTTTATAAATATTAGGCTTAGGTGATACACCGTACAAAAATGGTGATATATGTGTGTGTGTGTGTGTGTGTGTGTGTGTGTGTATATATATGTTTTTTTTTTTTAATTTTAATGTTTATTTTTCAGAGAGAGAGACACAATGTGAGTATGGGAGGGGCTGGGAGAGAGAAACAAAATCCAAAGAAGACTCCAGGCTCTCACATGTCAGCACAGAGCCCCGCATGGGACTCAAACTCAAGAAACGCAAGATCATGACCTGAGCTGACGCCATATGCTTAACTCAATGAGCCACCCAGGAGCCCCTAGAAATAATAACTAATATTGGGATATTTTATATCCTAAGTCTGTTTGATTTCTTCTATTGATACAATTTTTTGTTGTTTCTTTGTACTCAGTAATGGCTATAACTACTTTTTTGGGGTTTATTTTCTTTTTTTTTTTTTTTTTTTTTTTAAATATTTTTTTTTTNGCAGGGGAGGGTCAGAGAGAGAGGGGGAGTCACAGACTGAAACAGGCTCCAGGCTCTGAGCTGGCAGTCAGCACAGAGCCCGACGCGGGGCTCGAACCCACGAACCGCGAGATCATGACCCAAGCGAAAGTCGGACGCTTAACCGACTACGCCACCCAGGCGCCCCTTGGGGTTTATTTTCTAAAATAATGTTCATCCTAAATTATATACATCCATTCTGTATATATCAATCTATTACCTATATAATGAAAATGCATAACAATTACCAACAGACCATATAGAAAATGCATTTTAAAAATGTGTGTTGCACCTGAAGTTCTAAAATGTTACCTGTCTCAAATTTAATATCTAAGTGTTTCTCTTGATTATGAGATTTAGTTTCTACTTGCACACTTGAGGGCATATTCACTTATCTTCTTGACCATTTTGCTGCTGAACAGATGCATGCCAGGGGTACCATATTTTTTCCTTCTATGAAATTAAAATGTATATGTCTATGTAAAAATGTAAATTAATTTCATATTTTGTTTTGTGAAAATGTTATGGAGACTATAACAGAACGCCTTGTATATACTTAATGAACTTCAAGAAAGTGTTATGATAATAAAAGTGTTATGGTAAAAACACAGTAATATGATAAAGTACACAGCAAGCATGAAAACAAAAATACTGTCTGCCATCACTTATGATAAAAGTTTGTTATTGCCATTGCACCAATATAAAATATGAACGAATAACACGTTGATAAAACTAGGCATCTTTATTCCTTAATTATTATATATACATAAATGGGAATAATTAGAATCCTTTGTGGCTATATTTTGTTATTGCTAATACTATGTGTTATAATCATTAAGAATTAGTACTGTTAGTAATTCACTGTTGCTGTGCTTTTTAATACTAAATGTACATAAACCAGAAAGAACAGGGTTTTGTTTTTTGGGTTTTTTTTGGTAGAAAAAAGGTATTTCTTTGACAATACTTCCAAAAGCTAGCCTCTATTTACTGCCCAAGGTTACTTGATTTAAAGATAGAGTTGCGTATTAAGGTAGTAAGTTTGAAAAGGAATCTTGGATGGAGCATGGTTTTTACAAAATATATTTCCCTCATGACACACCAGTCGTTATTTTTCAGTCCAAGAATATCTGTATATATTTGTTGTACTGGAAAAGAGATATACATTCAATGTTGCCATATCATTTGCTTTATAGTCACCCAACAATACAAAATATGTGGTAAGGATACTACTTCAGTAACCATAGAAATACCTAACTACTTACAGAAATAAATAACCATTATGTGTTGCACATTTCAAATGTTTTTGATAGCTACAGTTAAGTTGTTCTCCGGAATGGTGTTACCATTTTATAAAAGCCTTTCTAAATCCTTAGCAAAGTAGATTAGGGAGAGCAATTTAATGAAAATACCTGTATGAAATACATGGTTCTTTCAAAAACATACCATTTTTGTTACAAATGGACACTGCATCCAGTTAGTACTATTTGGCATATTATAGACATCCAAAAATTATATGATAGGTGGTTGAATAAATACAGTAATGAAAGAAAACAAAACTTACAAAGGAAAGCATACGGTAAATAATATCTACATATTTGGCATCTTATGGATTAATATTCATGGGACAATATTTGTACTCTAATTATGCTATATTGATTCTATCAGAAAATGGCATAAAAGGAATAAGTTAAACAAGTATTCACAAAATGTATACTCTTAAGCATCAGTCAGAGTAGACTGTCCTCCATTTTTAACATTTCTCCCAGAACACTCCCTGCTGCTACCTTGACAAAATCTTAATAGTCTCTTCAAATAGTCCTGTAAAATAAATCTTTGTTGCCTGTTGATTCTGCTCAAAACTTTCAGAGTTATTTTTTAAGTTAAATGAAATTATGTAATTCAAATACTTAATTGCCATCATTGGCTCAAATGTAGTGGCTCTCAATCTCCATGGGCATCATCATAAGAAGAAAATCATTGCAAATACAGGAATACAAACTGCCGGCACGTCAGACCGCTTAGCAGGTCTTAGGGTTGGAGCTGAAGTTGGTGCAGGTTTTGTACTTTAAAGAACTTCTCAGGTGATTCGGATAAATCCATGAGTATATATACTCTTCATCCTAATTTACTGGACATAAAATGAATCCTATCTGTTCAACCCCCACCATCAAAGGTCTTTCTGAAAAAGCCAAATGAATATTTCCATATTATCTATCCTATATTATAATAGCCCTAAATTTCTCACTATAGCCTCAGCATGGCTTAGCTTATCCTTTTGCACTCCTAAGCCTACAAATCCCTTCTTCTTTGTTCTTCCTTAGTAAATTCTCTTTCCTAAACTATCATATCTTCCCTGTGAGATCTTTAATTCTTCCCAGGTGGAGTGCGTGTCTAAGGTTCTTATGTGTTCAAAGCCTTTGTTTCTTTTAATTTGACAATTATCAACTTATATAATTATACTTTATTTTCTTTTATTTATTTATTTATTTTTTTAATTTCTGAGAAAGAGACACACACACACACAGCAGGAGCAGGGGAGGGACAGAGAGAGAGGGAGATACAGAATCTGAAGCAGGCCCCAGGATCTGAGCTGTCCAGCACAGAGCCCGACGTGGGGCTCAAACCTACAAACTGTGAGATCATGATCTGAGCTGAAGTCAGGCGCTTAACCGACTGAGCCACCCAGGAGCCCCTATTTTCTTGAAACTTACATTTTATTGGAAAATAAATTGAAAAAGTGAAATTACATTTTTGTTTTCAAATTACTTTTTTTTTCTACGTAGCATAGGATTAAAATCCTAATTCCAAAATTACACTGCTTAGTGTAAAGTTTAGATACTCTGACTTTTTTTTCCAGTTAGGATTTTAATACTATAGTTGATGCTGACAACAGGTTGGACACTTTCTTTGATATATATGTGTGCATACATATTCTTAAGAGTTTATATTGAGAGGCACCTGGGTGGCTCAGTCAGATAAGCATCCAACTTCAGCTCAGGTTCTGATCTCATAGTTCATGGGTTGGAGACCCATGTCAGTCTCTATGCTCACAGCACAGAGCCTGCTTGGGATTTTCTCTCTTATTCTCTCTCTCTCTCTCTCTCTCTCTCTATTTATTGCAGTACTATTTACAATAGCCAAGTTATGGCTAAGTGTCCATCAATAGATAAATTAAGAAGAATTAAGAATTAAGAATTAAGTAAAAAGACAGGATATATATGGAAATAGGAGATAGAGACTTCCAGTTATGGGCTGAATAAGTCATGGGAATGAAAGGTACAGAATAGTGAATATAGTCAATGGTATTATGATAGTACTGAATGGAGATGAATAGTAGCTACACGTGTGATGAGCACACCATAACATATAAAAGTGTTCAATCACCATATTATACCCCTTAAACTAATGTAACATGCCTAAGATTTTTTAAAACATTAAAGAAAATTAAATAATTCCTATAAGTTTACAATCTTTTAATTACTTAAAATGAATCTGTGTATTAATTTATCAATTTAATGACTACTTCTACCCATATTCACATCAATTATATTGAAAAAATATTTAATGAAAATAATGATGGCCTCAAAAATGCCTAACAAATTAAAGATGAAGCACATGTAGCCACTGCAGGAATAAGACAATACCAGAATTCTGTCAATACACTAAGAGAAATATCTATTTATAATCTATTGTTTTGGGCTGTGAGTAATTGATTTTAATTGCCAATGGAATTAGAAATGTCGTACTTGTATTTCATTACTGTCTTGAAGAGCTCACTATGTCATATTGTTTTGAATACGGTATTACAATCAATCATACTAGCTTTCTTTTCTTTTTTTAATGGGCACAGTTTTGATGCTAATACTTTTTCTAATAAAATTCTATCTTGCCTTTGAGTATCTTTTGCAATACTAAAATATATTTTAGAAATGGGTCCTTGGTTAATGTCCATTGCTTTAGTAGATCATGAAATAATATGAACTTTAATTTTAATTTTTACTTTAAATTTAACCTTTAACCTTAATTTTTACCTGTTTTTCAGCAATTAGCGCAGTGTTTCTCATAGCATGCACTCAGTGGATGTTTACATTATAAATACACTAGTTTTTATTAAACTATTTGATGATATAATTCACTCAATATAATTAGAATGAATACTTTTACATGAGAAAAGACACTACTTATCCATAATAAATATTTTTTTAAAAATGTTTATGTATTCATTTTTGAGAAAGATAGACAGTGGGGGAGGGACAAAGAGAGAGAGACAGAAATTCCAAGCAAGCCCCACAGCCGTCAATGCATAACCCAAAATGGGGCTCAAACCCACAAAACCTTACTTCGTGACCTGGGCTGAAACCAAGAGTTGGACGCTTAACTGACTGAATCACCCAGGCGACTCTGTAATGAATGACTATTAATAAAAAGGAACTTCGTTTTAAAAAGGGACTTACTGGGGCGCCTGGGTGGCTTAGTCGGTTAAGCGTCCGACTTTCGCTTAGGTCATGATCTCGCGGTTTGTGGGTTCGAGCCCCGCGTTGGGCTCTGTGCTGACTGCCAGCTCAGAGCCTGGAGCCTGTTTCAGTCTGTGACTCCCTCTCTCTCTGACCCTCCCCTGCTCACTCTGTCTCTCTCTCTTCTCTCCTAGAAATAAAATAAAACATTAAAAAAATTTAAAAAAAAATAAAATAAAAAGGGACTTACTAACAGACTATAAGATTGGAACTTTAGTTCCCACATCATCAACATCTTGGGTTCCATAACTCAGGACCAATTCCACAAAGTCACATGGAATGGACTAATAAAAAATTTCTCTGTGGGTTTTAACTAGGATAACCCAGAATAATCAATGCAGTGTCCTTCAGATAACTGGTGTTACCTATACTATTTCCTATAATTAACCTCATAATTTTGACATTTTATTTTCTCTAAGTCTATCATATAGGACACATTTCTGTTATTTCAGGAATTATACCAAAGCAATCAGCATTAGTCAATAATCAATTGCCAAATACATTTAGTTTATTAGAATATAACACACTTTAAGCTTATTAGAAGCTTAATTAAACAAAATTAAATAGTACTTAGAAATGTTTCTTTGATGGCTATCACAATAAGAAAGAAAAATATAATAAGAGTTTTGTTCCTCTATTCTTTATTTTCTCATTCCCCTTAATCTTTTTTAGCATTCAATATATATTTCTAGATGAAATAATAAAAATTAATGCAATATCAGACTTAAGCTACCAAATTTATTCAAGAAACTATTTTCTGAACAAAATTAAACCAAAATGTCAATTAAAGAAATAAAACCCAGCATTATTAATAAATTGAAATGTAAAATATATCTTGCTACATACTGCATTTTGAGAGATATATTTCATACATATTAGAAAATATTTTGAAAATACAAATAATTAATAAACAATGCTACAAAGCAATATAAATCAAGGCAGAAATGATATTATGTAGGCATAAGAACACTTATCCAAGTTGGAAAATACTTAAAGTATGGGAGCAATTTTTTTTTTTTTTTTAATGTTCATTCACTTTTAGAGAGACAGAGAAAGACAGAGTACAGGGAGGGGAGGGGCAGAGAGAGAGGAGACACTGAATCTGAAGAAGGCTTCAGCCTCTGAGCTGTTAGTATAGAGCTTGATGTGGGGCTTGAACCCACAAACTATGAGATCATGACCTGGGTCGAAATCAGACTCAACCTACTGAGCCTACCAGCTGCCCTGAAGCAATTGTTTTTGAAGTAGGTAGGTCACAATGAGAAATACCAGAAAAATAGATTTCTTTTTTAAGCCAAAGTTTGACCAAAATTTTTTGTTTTTCAGTTATTCAATTGGTTTACAAAAGAGTTGCATTAAACAAAACAGACCTAAACTACAACAGGAGATATTTAAGTTGTATAATACAAGATTTGTATCAGTGAATATGGCTGAACAACAGAAAAGCATATTGATCTAGTAGGAGGCAAATGTCTTCTTTTTATACCTTTTTAACTTTTTTTTAAGGTTATGTATTTATTTTGAGAGAAAGAGAGAGAGAGAGAGAGAGAGAGAGAGAGAGCAAGCAAACAGAAGGGGCAGGAGGAGACAGAGAATCCCATACTGTCAGCATAGTTTAATACATGGCTCAGGGGAGCCTGGGTGGCTTAGTCGGTTAAGCGTCCGACTTTCTCTTAGGTCATGATCTCACGGCTTGTGGGTTCGAGCCCCGCCTCGGGCTCTGTGCTGACTGCCAGCTCAGAGCCTGGAGCCTATTTCGGAGTCTGTGTCTCCCTCTCTCTCTGACCCTCCCCTGCTCATGCTGTCGCTGTCTCTCTCTCTCTCTCCTAGAAATAAATAAAACATTAAACATTTTTTTTTTAAAACATGGCTCAAACCCATGAACCACAAGATCATGATCTCACCCTAAATCAAGAGCCCCAATGTCTAACCAACTGAGCCACCCAGGAGTCTTTGCCTTTTTAAATTATTATTATTTTTTTATTGGGGTGCCTGGGTGTCTCAGTCGGTTAAGCGTCGGAATTCGGCCCAGGTCATGATCTCACAGTTTGTGAGTCGGAGCCCAGTGTCAGGCCCTGTGCTGACAGCTCAGAGCCTGGAGCCTGATTGGGATTCTGTGTCTCCCTTTCTCTCTGCCCCTCCCTAGCTCTTGCTTGCTCTCTTGCTCTCTCTGTCAAAAATAAATAAAAACTAAAAAACAAAACAAAAACAAAAACAAAAACAAAACGTTTTGTATTTTATATATAAGAGGGTTAGGATTCCAATAAAAGGAAAAAATAAATTATCAAAATGTCTCCTATGCTTTTATCTTCAGGATATTTATGGTAAATATAGGACATACACTGTATGACATATTTAAGAGGGTTTTGTTTTCCTCTTTTAACTTGCACAATAATAATTTAAGACGACTTGCAGGGATAAACCACATCAAATAACAGTAAAAACTATGAACAAAATTCATGTATTTCCAAGTGTCATTTTACATAACAACCACTGTATCCTGTGACATGTCACAAATATATTATGGTAACAATAGTAAGATGATAATGCTTTCTCTTTTCTTTTAGATTATGAACAGTAACCAAAACCTACAAATAGAAGTTGCTGAGGCACCCATATGCCTTTTCTTATCCCACAGCTAGATGCCAAATAACAAAGAAGTAAACAAAATGAGAAACTGTCAGCCTCAAGATCAAGGAATGAATGTGTTATAGGATACTTCAAATAATTTTAGAGAGAAAAATCAAGAAGACTTTATAAAGGATCATTTAACTAAGGACAGGATAAAAGATCACTAGGACAGCTTGATAGTATCCCAAATGATAGCAAACAACTATTTATAGAAACCCGTGGTCAAGTTGTTCCTCAGTGAATGGTGTGCAGAAAGGTTGGGACAATAAACATGCACTCTTTAAGGGAAGAAGGAAAATCTAGCTTATCCGTATACTTATCTGATTTTTTTAATCTGATGTTTTATTTTTTATTCATATTTTAAATGTTCATTTATTTATTTTTGAGAGAGAGCAAGCAGGGGGAGGGGCAGAGAGGGAGGAAGAGAGAAGCCCAAATATGTTCTGCACTGTCAGTGTAGGGTCTGGTGCTGGACTTAAACTCACAACCTGGGAGCTGAAATCAGGAGTTGGATGCTTAACCAACTGAGCCACCTAGGCGTCCCCTTTATCATCGTCTTTTTTTTTTTTTTTTTTAATAGTTGTGAGGGAAACGAAACAGATAAAAGGACTTGGAACAAAAAAAATGAAACACAGATTGGCTGAGGATAATGAAGTTTGGCTCATTTAAGGAAGTGGTATAAAAACAAGATCAATTTAAAAAACCACCTTCCCGTTCCTTCAGAGCAAACAAGAAAGTATGCTATAAAGTAGTAATTCTTAACTTTTATGTACCTATCGATGAAACATGTAAGAATCATAACATGCAAATTCTCATTGAGTAGATGTGGGCCTGACATTCTGCATTTCTAACAAGCTCCATGGGGAAGCCCTGCTACCAGTTCAAGGCCAACACTCTGAGTAGTAAAGTTGTAAAATTAAGGTTAACCTAAGTCATAAAGAACACAAATAAAAATGCCAGGAAACTTTGTTCTGGGACATGATTTAAGGTCCCATACATTTCTTTTTGGGGGGTGGGTAGGTATTGATGTAGTTTAGATATTAAAAGGATACATGGGCCAAGGGAGCTTCATCAAGCCACCTGTAGTTGAGGATTAGAGTATAACTGTGAGAAGTAGGAAAAAAGTGTTTCAAGCAAGGTTCCTAAGACCTAGCTTCTTCTCAACTGGCTTTGAGTTCAACTTAAAAATGGCAGAAGTCTTAAAAAAGTTTAAAATTATGTTAGGGATGAATGAAGTAAGCTCCCCCCACAGACACAAACCTCCAAGCATAGCAAGACACTAGCAAAGCCTTTGTCTTTAATTAAGTCTGTTGCAAGGGGAGCCTCGGGTCTATCTCTGCCAAACCCAAAAAATAATCAAATTGTCATTAAAAAATAGTTCTTTATTTAGAAAAACAGTTCTTACTTAGAACTACGTTTATTTCCTGTCATATTTACTTTGATTAAAGATAACTGATAAGTATTTGAAAACATAATATTAGTCTGTCCCTGTAAGTCTTATACATGAATTAATTTTTTATTTTTTTAACTTTATTTATTTATTTTGAGAGTAAGAGAGAGCAAGCATGGGCAGGGGAAGGGCAGAGAGAGAGGGAGAGAAATAGAGTATAAAGGAGGCTCCGTGCTGTCAGCACAGAGCCCAACATAGGGCTCCTTCTCAAGAACTATGAGATCATGGCCTGAGCCGAAATCCATGACTGATGCTTAATCAAAAGAGCCGCCCAGGTGTCCCTGAATTGACTTTTTAAAACTTTTTTTCTACCAACTTTTTCTACCGATTGATAAGAGAGAAAACCAAGAATTAGTATTTATGACTTGATTAAAGTATCACAAATACTAAAATTTAGTTGTAGACCTAAGTTGATAGCCAAATTAGTATGTTAATAATTTAACATTAAAAGAGGCTGGTTCACAGTTTATCTGAAATCTCGTTGCAAACCCTGGGGGGAAATTCTTCTAGCAGTTATATGAATTAAATGAGTTATTAAATGGTTAAATCAAATTTCAGAGATTAGTTTTAGATCTGTGCTGTTTTACCTTGTAGCCACTAACCCTGTTTGCCTACTTAAATTTGTATTAATTTAAATTAAATGTAAGAAAACTTAATTTCCTTAATCAAGCAAGCCACATTTCAGTGTTTAGTAGCCATATGTGGCTTGTGGCTACCATATCAAACAACCTACTGTTCCACATGAACATTGCCAACATTACAGAAAATCCTGTTGGAAAATTCAATCCTATTTTAATATTGACAGATCTCTTACACATTTGTTAATTTTTAAACTGTTTAGTATATTACCTAATTTTATTCCCACAACCATCATACGAAAATTATAGGAGTTACTATTACAGTATTTTATAATGTTAGCCATGCATTTTTTTTTTCAAGCCAGCTGCAGTTAAAGATCTTGGAAGCTCAAATGGGTGTACCTTGTGTAATTAATTTATTCAAATGATATTCAAAATTCATTTCTATCTTTGTTCTGGGTGGAGATGGAACAAGTTTTGAATTTGAATGGTATTAGCTTTCGGTAGTAAATTTCATCATCTAATATGCTTTACAGTACCACAGAAAATGTTTGTCTTTAAATAAAATAAACACAATGCCTTCTTTAAATTGGAAAATTAGAAAAAGCTCTATATGACACAGGTTTCAAATAAATCTTATGGGTACTTAGCTCAGTAGTTAAAAAAATGTAATAATAATAATAACACCTGTGTGTTTGTGTTGATATAGCAAAGCCCCACCTTAAATTTTTCAGCCAACAATTTAAAAAGTTGTCACATTTTTACACAGTAAAATTAACATGATCTACTGTAGTATTTCTTTCCACCAGAATTCATGCTGAAGTCATAAAGCTTTATGGACCACTCATCTCAACTGATATGTTTACAAGATGAAGCCTCTCTACCTTCATTAATCTAAAATTCCTTTACTGTAATTCACAAATGCCCTGTTTCTTTCACTCTGTTCATTGACACTCATACTCTTGGGTCTGATTTTCTTTTCCAAATCTATTTGTCCCTTGAAGTTTTATTACCTGTTACTTTGTCATGAGTAATTATAAAGAGTATGATTTTTTAGATTTTGCCTAATTATAATTTTCCTTGCACTGTTTTATCCCTCTTTTCCTGTATACTTTCATGATTACTTTATATTAGAAACTATACTACTATAGCCACGTGATTTATGCTTTGGTTGGTAAATGCACACGTATAATTTTGAGGCAAAAATAAGTATTAATATCCAGTCTCACAGTGTTGTACTAAAAACAGGGATGCTCCACATTAAGTTATTAAATCAATAATAACTGTGAATGTGAAACAAATGTCAAGGGATTATTTAAATTTAGTAAAAAAAGACATTAGAGTTATTTCCATCTTTAGTATAATATATATAATTACAAAGTAATATACTGAAAATTAAAATGAGTATAGAGAAGTAATCAAAATATGTGACTTTTTTGAAAGAAGTTAAAGCTTTACTTTATACATTACTGCTGTATTTAATTTAACTGAATATTTAAGTTCAAGCAATAATTCTTTTTTAAATTGTTTTAATGTTTTTATTTATTTCTGAGAGAGAGAGAGAGAGAGACAGCATGAGCAGGGGAGGGTCAAAGAGAGAGGGAGACACAGAATCTGCAACAGGATCCAGGCTCTGAGCTAGCTGTCAGCACAGAGCCTGACACAGGACTCAAACCCACGAAATGTGAGATCATGACCTGAGCCGAAGTCGGACACTTAATCAACTGAGCCACCCAGGCACCCCAAGTTCAAGCAATAATTCTAAGAACTAAAAATAATGAAGCCGCAGTTGCTGCCATCATGTAGGTTCATATATAAAGGTATGTGCTTGAGGAAAGATTTTATGAGGAAGATGATTTTAGAGCATTGAATGATGGTAGGAGATTTGAAGGGGAGAATGAATTCATTTTAAGAGAGAGAAAATAAATATAAGGCACAGAGAGTACAAAAGGCAGATCATTTGGGGGGAAGAGCAAACGGGCAGGTTTAGATAGCTCATGGGATATATGAGAAAATAATAAATGATGCAACTAAAAGTGTAGGCTAGGGTCAGGTCACAGGAGATCATGAATGTCAGATAAAACAATGTGTACTTAATAGAAAATAGAAAGCTTCAGTTGTTATTTTTATTATTAGTTACTAGTTTAATGTGCAGCTAGAATAATGTCAGATATGCTGTAAGTTTTATGTGAATGCACCAGAGCAGGTAGAGACTAAAGAGATGGGATCAATAATTTTAATTATTTGTCTGTGAGGAGCATCCGGGTACTCGGTTGGAAGACACAGAACCCTTGATCTGGGAGTCATGAGTTTGAGTCCCATGTTGGGTGTAGAGATTACTTACTAAAACTAAAACTAAAAAAAAAAAAAAGAATGCTTCTTGGGGGGTACAATCAGGGATGTAACTGTGTTCATGGAAGCATGGAAATTTGAAAGGATGTTAGAGACACTGGGCATCAACTCTAGTACATAGGCCCTATGTGAAAGAATGTTAAATGTGAATGTTTTGAAGAGACATATGCACCCCAAAGTTTATAGCAGCACTATCAATAATAGCTAAACTATGGAAAGACACCATTGATGGATGAAGAGATAAAGAAGATGTGGGGTGTGTGTGTGTGTGTGTGTATACTCATTGATATATATATATATATATATATATATATATATATATATATATATTGATTGCCAAGTAATACTCATTGTATATATAGTATTACTCGGCAATCAAAATTGCCATTTGCAATTACATGTATGGAGCTAAAGGGTATTATGCTAAATGAAAATAGTCAGAGAAAGACAAATATCATGACTTCACTCATATGAGGACTTTAAAGATGCAAAACAGATGAACATAGGGAAGGGAAGCAAAAGTAATATAAAAACAGGGAGTGGGACAAAAACAAGAGATTCTTAAATATGGCGAACAAACAGAGGGTTACTGGACGGGTTGTGGGAGGGGGGATGGGCTAAATGGGTAAAGGGCTTAAGGAATCTACTCTTGAAATCATTGTTGTACCATGTGCTAACTTAGGTGTAAATTATAAAAAATAAATAAATTATAGAAAGTAAAAAAAATAAAAAATAAATAAAAAAGAATGTTAAAGGTGAAGAAAAGTGAGAAGTTAGTGGAAACTCCAGGTTTCAGAGCCTATGTGACTAAGAGAAGATAGTGCTGTTCACAGACATAAGAGAAGCAATTGGATTGAGGTGAATGGGAGGCCCACTGAAGAGAAGTAGAAGAGGGGGCAAGTTTTGGAGAGGCTGGCCTGGCACAGCTACAGGCACTTTCCTCTTCAACAGACCTTTCCCCATCACCCTGCTTTTGCTTTAAGCAGCCAGTGTCCTTGCTCTATCCTCTGAGCACTTTGAGGGATGGTGATGCAGCATCTCATTCAAATTTTATTTCTAGTGTTTTGATTCTTGCCTGGCACTTAATCATTTCCCTACAACAATGCAATGAACATTTCATGAAAAGTTATTACAGACTCAACAATCTGCCTCAAATAAAAAT
The DNA here is from genome assembly GCF_003009895.1 of Hyaena hyaena. Classification (NCBI taxonomy): domain Eukaryota; kingdom Metazoa; phylum Chordata; class Mammalia; order Carnivora; family Hyaenidae; genus Hyaena; species Hyaena hyaena. Next base: position 423,419 of record NW_024081053.1, read on the forward strand.
AGTGTGCCATTTTTAAAACTTTTGCATTTAGTTTTCTGGTTGATGGGAGAAACTTTTACAGTATCAAGAACCAGAATTAACTGAGGTTGAACACAGGTATAAATGTCCTCCCCCAAAATATATCATCCTGGTTTTAAAGGCTTGAAATTTAACAATTTGAAATTTGCTCCCATGGGTTACTACTGGTTAAAAATGTAGGTAAGTCATTGAAGGGGCAAACAGATAGCCTTATCTTTGTCGGTGAGATCAAGTTTGACAAAGAGAATGGTGCAGAAGGGAGATAAGAAAACAGGTGATAAAAAGAAAAATCTAGGAATGCTGCAGATTAACTTACCGACTTCACAATTTTAGATAAAGCTAAGACTTCCTGAAACATCTTCCTGAGACCATGATATTAGTTCAATCTTCCTTTATTTATTTTATTTTAAATGCTAAGCAACCTTGGGGCATCCGGGTGGCTCAGTAGGTTAAGCATCTAACTTCAGCCTAGGTCATGATCTCTCAGTTTCTGAGTTGGAGCCCCATGTCAGGCTGTGTGCTGACAGCTCAGAGCCTGGAGCCTGCTTCAGATCCTGTGCCTCCCTCTCTCTCTCTGCCCCTCCCCCACCCACACTCTGTCTCTCTCAAAAATAAATAAACATTAAGAAGATAAATAAATACTAATATTTCCTGCCCTTAACTTCCTGCAGTCTATCCTCAGCAGAGCAACTAGAGTAATCTGTTAAAATAAAAGTCATCTTATGTCACTTTACTCTAAACATGTTAGAGGTTCCCGTCTAAAGCAGAATTAAAGTTGGCAATGATTTGTAATGCCTTACTCCTCTTGTCCTTACTTCCTCTACTTTCTTCATGGTTTATTCTTCCTCAACCACATTAGCTTCAGCTGGTCCTACGTTATTAGACACATTCCCAAATTCAGGCTCTTTGTACTCCATCCCTAAAACACTCCTGTCATAGCTCATACTCACATAGCTTCTTGACTAATTCTCTCACCTCCTTCAAGTCTTTGTTCAAATACACCTACCTCACTAGAACTAAGGCAATCCCCTCTCCCACATGTTCCAATCTGTCTGATCCTGTTGTTTCTTCATGGCATTTAGCATCTGCCAGCAGTTTATACAATTTAATTATTCATTGCTTTATCACTCACTTTCTCATCCTCCTTCACTAAGGTAGGGATAGTTTTTGTTTTTGTTTTATTGTTGTTGATTACTTATATATTCCCAGCACCTGGCACTATCTGAGACATAGTAATATGAATGTGCAATGAATGTTTTGCTGAAAAAATGAATGAATGAAATGCCTTTTACAAATACTCTATTGATGACTTATATTTTGCATAATAGTGTCCAACTCCTTTTTTCCCCTTGTTGTCTGATTTTTGATCTAAAGATTGCAGTAATCTGCCCTTTTGTAAAAATCAATCAATCAATCAATCAAAATAGCAAACTACATGAAATAAACCCTGATGATTAAGTCGGTAGATGTGGGGCGCCTGGGTGGCTTAGTCGGTTGAGCGTCTGACTTCGCTTAGGTCATGATCTCGTGGTTCGTGGGTTCGAGCCCCGCGTCAGGCTCTGTGCTGACTGCCAGCTCAGAGCCTGGAGCCTATTTTGGAGTCTGTGTGTCTCTCTATCTTTGACCCTCCCCTGCTCACGCTGTCTCTCTCTCTCAATCCTAGAAATAAATAAAAATATTTAAAAAAAAATAAAATAAAATAAATCGGTAGATGCATCTTTACAGTGGTTTAGGAAACAGATTCCTTAGTAGCTAGAAAGCATGGGATTGAGCCTCGCTTGCATGTTAGAAGCATCTCAAGACTGATTTTAGCTCTCAGAAACTCAACCACCCATGACAATGATTCAGGATGCTGCCTTAGACTGTCCCTTGTTGGAAACCTGTATATCACTGAATACCTTCCAAGATAAGAACAGCAAATTAAAACAAAAATAAACTGAAGTAAATGGAAATAAAAAAGAAACTTGCAGAGAAGATGAAACAAAGAAAGAAGAAAAGAATGGAAGAAAATAAAGAAAAGAGAAAGGTTTAGAAACATGAGAAAATTGTGAATTAAAGTGTAATTATAAAAGTGTCTATAGATTTTATACAGAATAAAGTACTTTTGTTATTAATATTAGCATGTTTGACTATTTGGCATAATTGAATTCACATATTTATTCTTTTCAACACACTGCTGTGTTAAGCAGAAACAGAAACAGTCATCTTTTCTCTGAAACTCCGATATTAAATTTTGATTCTGGAGGCTCTTTAATGCATTTTTATTTATACAATTAAATTTACTCCATTATAAAGATATAATGAAATGTTATGTAGTATAAGTGTAAAATTCTGTAATTGGAAAAATGTATAAAGAGATTATGATTACTAAATTTCTTACATATATTTCTTCTAATCATCTTCACTGTATCCAATTTCAGGTAGAAAAATACTGGGAAAACAGCTTTCAAGTAACCATGCACATCTCCCATTGAAACCTGTTAAGGGTTACATGTGAGTATAAAAGGATAATATTTGGCCTATAATGTGTTCAAGATCTAATTTACTGTACACTGAAAGCACTACATTAGTAATAATAGTCAAAATTGAATCTCAGAGGGTTGGTAATTTTGCTGAAGCATCCAGAATTTTTCTTATCTGAACTACCCAAACTTTGAAAAGCTCTTTCCTTTTACTCTCCCCCTCTGAAATCATCCAATTAAAAGAATGTTTCCCCTGCTATGGAACAGTGGAAATTCAGCTTTATGCTACATTTAACAGCTTAGGGGTTTAAGCTAATAAAAAGTAGCCTTCAAAGATACATGCACATACAGTATATGTTTGGTGGTGATGTGTAGTATCTTTCACTATCATTAAGACAAAATAAAATTGTACTTCATGATTTAATGGTTTTAAAAAATGTTGGAAAAATAATGCTTGCTGTTTGAAGTCTGTCACATAGCTAGATATTATATGTGGTTTAAAAAAGGATGCATAGGGGCACCTGGGTGGCTTAGTTGGTTAAGCGTCCGAATTTCGCTTAGGTCATGATCTCGCGGTTTGTGGGTTTGAGCCTCGCGTTGGGCTCTGTGGTGACTGCCAGCTCAGAGCCTGGAGCCTATGTCAGAGTCTGTATCTCCCTCTCTCTCTGACCCTCCCCTGCTCACGCTGTCTCTCTGTCTCTCTCTCCTAGAAATAAGTAAAAATATTAAAAAATATAAAATAAAAAATAAAAATAAAAAAGGATGCATAACTTTATTCCATTGTTGTTTTGGTAATTTAAAACTTTCAGAGATTAAATGTTCATGTTCTCATTCTGGGGTGATTTCAGGGAGAAATGATGGATATTCATTGTTTTATTTACTGTTAATTTGATTTTGTGTATGTTGCCAGGGCACTGATTCATCCTGTGTGTATAAACATATAATCAATGAGCAATAATTAAAAATATATGAAAAATAAATGTGATACATGTGTTGACTTGAATTATTTTTGTGCTTTGATATATATGACCTACAAATTGTATTCTTCTCATCTATAGACTTTAGACACAGTGAATACCAAAACCAAGAGAAAATGTAGCTCTACACTTGTAGACTCTTTCTGAGCTGGAAAAGTATCTAAGCTCGCTTAGCCAAATTCGTTGGGCTCTTAAATCTTCGTAGGCTCTGCTCATGACCGTTGCACTCTATCACTATGTGATCTTAGGAGGATAATCATTTAATCTCTTTGTGGCCTTTTTCCCAGTTTCCCATTTCAAGGGAACTGCTATCTGCTTGTGAAACATTTAGGGCCCTAGCTAATGAGGTTTGATTTAACTTCCTTTTCTTTTTTCATTGTGTTCCAGCAACAGCTCCAAGGCTCTCTTTACCTAAGAGGTAATATGTTTCCTCTGCAGTTATGCATTTGAGTGACTTTCCCAAATTAGGGAAGGCCAATGCTCCAAGTTCAAATCTGAAGTGAAAGATTTTGTGTGTAAAATTCCTATTCTGCAACATGACTAATAAAGTTATAGCACCCAGGTAATAGGATTCTTTCTGGAAGGACCATAGAAAGATTTTCAAATGAAGTGGGATGGTAAAAAAAGGAAATACAGTTTCATTTAAAAATGGACTCCTATTCATTCTGAATTTCTTTATCATGCAACCTTAGCTTTCTCCCCCTGAAATTCATTCCTTATAAGATTTAGAATAGCTTATACACTAAACATAGGGCTAAAGTCTGACAAATTACGAAGATAGTTGTTTTTCATTAATTTTGAGATTATTACAGAGAAATAAGGGGAAAGTTTAGTGGGAAAGAACAAGGAAGACAGCTATTGTCCATTTAGCACCATTTGAGGCAGGTAAAGAAGTTTAAGATTGTGTGATTTAATTCCAGTAATAATCTCTGAAGTAGGTGACCATTAGCATCTCCATTACCAGATGAGAAAACAGACTTGTAAAGGTTAAGGAATTCACTAAGTGGATAACGGGATCATAATTACAACTTAGGTTGGTATGACCACAAAATTTGACCTAATAAGCCATATAATGAATATGCTTTAAATCTCTGCCTTTAAAGAACTGAGAAATTTTTATGATGAAAATGAATTCCAGTTCTACAAGGCCATGTGTGTTTTTGTTTTGTTTTGTTTTGTTTTTTTTACTATACCAGTCCTACAATCCATAGTATATAACACTTCTCATATTATACAGTACAACAACTTCAAACAATAGAGGTCTACTATAGGATGATGCTTACATAAACATTCTACCCAGATTACTTGGACTAGTACAACTTTTCGAAGGAGCCCACAAAGACAGTTTCTTTATTTTCAAAGGTGTAGTTAAGAAGCAATAAACAGGCAATGTAATTATCAACCAAACTTTATCTATATATTTGTTATCAGGACCTCATATAGCACAAGGCTTTTCTTCTATATATCCTTACTGTATTAATTCTCAAAACAACTCATGTTGGATACAACTCTTAGAACACTATGTGGCTCTTTAGCCCTTGAGTATGTATTGCTTAGGAGTCCTGTTAAGCTTTCTCAGAAATTACAAGATGTTTGGCATTTTGTGACTAATTGTGTTTTGATTTTTTTTTCTTTTATAATTTATGGAGTTATATAAGCCCCTCAGTCCCATTACATTTACATAGGTATGACACCTTTTAATCATCATGAAATTTACATACTAGAGTGCTTTTAGTATATTTTTAGAACTTCTGTAAAACCTTACATTCATAAATCAAAGATAATTCATTTTGGACTACGTTAGTTCATTTTTCTTTTTATGTAAATCATTACTAAAATATTGGCAAAATACAGAGTTTTATAATTGCATTGAATCCATAAAAACCCAGACACTGTTAGAATGTTAATGGAGAAATAGTAAAGATTTAAAGTCAATCAGATACATTGGGTTTCACTCCCATCATTGTTGCTTTGTAGTTTTCTCTCCTTAGGCACAGGATTCAATTTCATTGCTAGTTTCTTCATTTAGATACAGTACTAACTTTGCAGGCAATATATATACTGTGCTTGCTACAGTGTCCAGCACACTAATTATTCAATAAATTTTAAGAATTTTAGTAACAGCTAGTGAATACTTCAGGTCAATACAATATTCTTTATCATCCAGATTATATTTTAGTGCTTAATACCATAGAAAATGGTTATTTCATTATTGGATAACTTATACTGTGAAAATATTCTCCCTTTCATTGATCTCAAATTTGTCCACTTAGACTTTCTATCCATGTGCACCATTTGATAGCCTCTAAATAACTGACATCTGACAACAGAGCAGTTACATATAAAGAACATGTTTCCTTTTCTGTCTTATATACTCAATATCCTCTAGTTGTGTTTTATATACTTATTTGTTTGTTTCCTACGTAATATATCAGTTAGGATTCTGTTGTTTCTGGTTTAAGCAAAACTTAACTATTTTTTGAACCAAGTACTGAAGTATATCTACTAGCTTCAGGTCTAGTACGATCGAGGGGCTTAAATAAATGTCATTGGAACCTTGTTTTGCCATCTTCAAAACTTGATTCATCTAACCCACACTGGCTTCACAGATTTTCCTATTTTAATATTAAGACAGGTACACATCTCTCTTTATAACTCTGAGTCTAATGAATAAGACAAAATGTCCTCAGCCTAATTCTCATTAATCATGAAAATAATCACTGAGGGCAGGACAAATAAAATAGGGTAATTTAACTTAAGTTACAGGGTGTGGGTAGACATTTACTGTGCATAAGCTGATCAGAATGGATATTGCCACCAATCAGTCAGAACAGACACTGGTCTTACACAACAATTATGGCTGCAGAGTACATCTGTGCTGACCGTAATTCTATTTCAAATATTTCTGCTGGCCTATCCCCAGAGAAGCCTGCAAATCCTGCTTCACTCTAAAAGTAAGGACTGAGAAGGGTGCCTGGGTGGCTCAGTCAGTTAAGCGTCTGACTCTTGATTTCAGCTCCGGTGATGATACTGTATTTCATGAGATCGAACCCCACGTTGGGCTCTGTGCTGACAGTGCAGAGCCTGCTTGGGATTCTCTCTTTTCTGCCCCTCCTCCTCTCATGCACACACACATTCTCTCTCTAAGATAAATAAATAAACTTTGAAAAAAAAAGTAAATAAATTACGGACTGTAAGTGGAAGGAGTCTCAATTCTGAGGAGGAAAACAGAATTATGATTACCAGAAGAAAGATGAACAGATGGATAATGGTGGATACTAAAACCATGGTCTATAACACATTAGGTTGTTAGAATTCCTAACAACCTACTTACTTTGCTGAATTAATTTCAGTTAAAAAACAGTTGTTTTGCACTGTTTTCCATAATAAAAAGTTGGTATGAAGTCTGACCAATGTAATATAGGGCAGGGACAGTACCTGTTTTTTTCTAAAATCTATACTTTTATTAATAAAACTCAAGATTCCTGTAACCAATTAGACACTCTACACTTGAAATATTGTCAAACTGGATTACTTATCATTGTGTACTTGTATAGTTTATTTTCTAAAGTTAAATGCCAAATGTATAACTCTCTGCCTTATAAAATTTAATGTTGCTTGGCTTAGTCTATTTTTCTGGTCATTCAGATAATACTAAACATTTTATATAAACTCAAAAACTAAGTCGTCATCTAGAAAATTGAAAATATCATATCCAGCCACTGAAAATTAATAAAAACCATCCAATCATTGAAAAATTAATTTTTGAAAAAAGAGACAATACATAGTAAAGGAAACTCTACCTTTAGACCTATATGGTTGTAGTAATTAACACTGCATAAATTTCATCAACTAGCTATAAATGCATTTCAGTACATATTTCTCCACTATATGAAAAATAATATAATATAGGTTATTTTTGTTAAATAGCTGATATAAATGAAAGTCCATTATTTTTACATAATCCCTTGAGCTGATATTCGTTGTAACCTAAAAGCTTATGTTAACTTCTAGTTATTTCTCAGTGCTCACACTCTAGGCAATTAATCATCAAATTTAGAACGTTAGTATGACCATCATCAAACTCATTGGCCTAGATACTGGAGAATCCATTTTCCATTTTAGATTGATAATACCACCCTTCTTTACTTATGTAAAGCTGAAAACTTGAGATTCCCAAATAACAAATCCTCAACCCTACATTATCCTGAAACATATTATCTGCATTTCAACTTACCTTCATAAATCTCATTTTCAAGTTCTGACTTCTATAATTAAGCAGAGTAGGTGATGAAGTCTTACAGTGCTACTGCTCTCTTACTTAATTTCTTTCACCTGTGACAGCTGTGACACAGCAGGGAAGCTTTTAAACAGTAATAATGAATTATCTCTCTAAACCTAAGAAAAACATAAAGCAGAAATTTTTCTAACTTTAAGATCAAGAGAAAGGTAAGTTCCACACGGGCCAGTATACCATGTTATAACATCAAAGCATATTTGAGGAATCATTCTATTCCAAATCCTTAATTTTGCAGCTGAAGAAATAGGCTCAGGGACATTCAGTGACTTTTCTAGTGTGCAATAGCTAGAGAGGATCAGAGTTAGTACAAGGCTTCAGGATTTCTGTGAATTCAGATCCCTTTCTATCCTTCCACGGTGCTCCTTGATTGAACTGTTATACTCCAATGAATATATAATAAAGAATTCTGAGGAAGTGGACAAGAAGGAGGGGATAATTAACTTTATTTATCCATCCAACCATGATTTGTTTTATTTCCAATTACTAAGTATTCACTTCTGTTAGTCACTGCCTGAAACTCTTGGAATACAAAGATGGGTAAGATAGGGACCATACTCAGAAAGACGTTAAATTTTAAACCACAGTCGCCATTCAAATATTAGCTTTCTTATTAATGATTTTTAAAATGATTGGGGTGCCTGGGTGGCTCAGTCTGTTAAGCGTCCAACTTCGGCTCAGATTATGATCTCATGCTTCGTTGGTTGGAGCCCCACGTCCGGCTCTGTGCTGACAGCTAGCTCAGAGCTTGGAGCCTGCTTCGGATTCTGTGTCTCCCTCTCTCACTCTGACCTTCCCCTTCTCACACTGTCTCTAACTCTTTCTCTCAGAAATAAATAAAACATTAAAAAAATAAAAAAATAAAATGATGTTATATTTTCCTTATTAATTTCTTCAGTTTAAGAGTTATGAGTTGACACTTTGATTATATTAATAGATGTGATAGCTATTATTTGTGGCCTAACATCTCTAACCAGCACTGGAATGAAGAATAAGCAACCACCTTTTTAGAGAAAATATATTCCCTATTACCACAAAATAATCATATGGTTTACATAATGAATTTTTAATACAATAAGGAAAACATATCTTTAAGGACATTTTTTAACAGAAGAATCTATCTCAAACACCATTTACCTTTTTGAACAGATTCCCCATGTCTTTCAACAGAAGAATTTAGAACCAATATCAGCACTATTATGATTGCTTTATTATTCAAATATAATTAAAATGTGTACATATGTGTGTGTATGTGTAGTGCTACTTTTGGTGCAAAGTTTAATATAAGAGGTATCCTTTGGATGGTAAAATAATGGCGATTCTCAGTTATTTTAATAAAATAGTCAAAAAACAGGACAGAACTGTCCTTGAAAATCTGAGTTTAATGGCCATTTTTGTATTATATATACCAGAAAACAATCATTATATCTACAAGTATGATTCAAGAAGGGGGGCTCTGTACTTTAAATCCTTGATAATTATTTTTCTTCTAAGTCTGATGTAACAACATCTTCTCAGATAGGCATGTCTGTCCCAGACTTGAACTCTAAAACACTGCAGCTTGTACTGAATTCTCCTTTAGGAAAAATTTAAATTCTTCTTTTCTATATACCTAGAATATTGAAATAGAAAATAGGCTGTTTTTGTCTAGTGCATTTACTAACATAAGCTTTTTGGTTTTTTGGTTTTGTTTGTTTGTTTTCTGTTCAGCTCCAGACAACAATTGGTTTCAGGTGTAGGCTTTGTTTTTGTTTTTGCTATTTTTTTTTTTCCCTGCTGTACAGCTCCAGGTGACAATTGGTTTCAGATGTACAGTTTAGTGATTCATCACTTACATATAACACCCAGTGCTCATTTCAAGTATCCTCCTGAATGCCCAGCACCCATTTAGCCCATCACTCACTCACCTCCCTCCATCAACTTTCAGTTTGTTCTCTACAGTTGAGTCTCCTTTTCTTATTCAGACAATAGATTAAATAGTTTTGTGGTTCACCCAGGTTTACCCAGGACTTCTATCTCTACTTTTGTGTACTCTGCTATTTGAGTCTGGGGAGCATGTCTAATTTCTTACTCATTCTGTATCTTTACTGTCTAATACAGAGGTCTGGCATATGCTCAGTTTTTAATTGTACAGTACTCAGTACTCAGTTTTTTAATTGAAAATGAAATTGAAGTACCATAATTCTGCTTATTTATGATGGTAAAAGTATTTGCAGATATTCACATAAACAGAAACAGTAAAGTTTATTACTTAAATAGTCAAGATAACTTTCTCTTGAACCCTTTTCAATATCTAAAAGTTCATTTCAATGAGTTAAACAATATAGTTTCCCCATGAGGAAACTGATGAAGAATCTGTTCAAGACACTTATGAACATAATGATTTACCTGCATTGCATTAATATGCAATAAAGCAATCCAGGTTTGATTCTAAACTGGTAACAAATGAAAGGCTATGGTAGAAAAAGAGAGGAGAAAAATCAGCATTTTCAAAATACCAAAAAAAAAAAAAATGCATATCATGGCATCTATACAAATAATATATACCATGGAATTTTCCTTTTTTCTTTCCAAGGCAACATGATAGATTTAAAAACGTTGATTTATTTACATTAAAAAGAAAAAAATATATGGTTGGCATAAGTCTTATAAAAATACAAGAGAAATATCCTATAAAATGTTTGAAGCATAAAAATTCAAATCAAATAAAAAATGTTCATTAAATCACCATCAAATAATAATACTCTATTTTAAAATTAGTTCTAATACATTAAATGTGCACTTTCCATTTTTCTACATAATGTCCATGCACTTGGGATAATGCAAATGATAAAATGATAAGTAAAATGAAACATTTATTTACTAAGGAGACATTTGGTAGTTTTGCCCCTAGGAATGTGACCACGCATCAGGGGCAGTATCATATATTCATCCTTAATTATACTCTCTAAGCAAATCAATGTTTATCATGTGTGACTATCAGCAGAAATATGTTTGGGCTAGCCAAACCCAAATGACCATGAGCTTTAAGAATAAACAAATAATTTAATGAAAAAATGTTTTCTTACAAGATCCCTAATTCAGTAATCTGCCCCCAAAATATCAACTCCTCATTCTACCCTAAGATGTTGCATTTCTAATAAGTACATTCAATATCTGTTCTTGAGTCAATAATTTGAGAGAAAAATGGCAGTTTTAAACTATAAATACCACATAGATTGTTTGAGTACCAGAAAGCTGAGTTATATATGACATAAAATACCTTTCCAATATTCTTCTAGAAACATATCTTTTTATAAAAGAACATTTTCATTTCAAACTGTCCTCAATTAAGATGTAAATCAATATATTCTGTATATTTAAAAGTAGGATTCTCCTAATTTATAATTTTTTGACATACAGAGATGAAAATTGATATTAAAAACTTAGATAAAAATAAATGTTAAGAAAAGTAAAACATGGAAAGAGCCCACATGTCCATCAACTGATGAATAAAGACGATGTGGTGTACACACACACACACACACACACACACATGCACGCATGCATGCATACACACAGGCACACAATGGAAAACTACTCAGCAATGAAAAAGAATGAAGTCTTGCCATTTGCAATAACATGGACAGAACTAGAGGGCATTATCCTAAGCAAAATAAGTTACTCAGAAAAAGACAGATATCATATAATTTCATTCATGTGTGGAATTTGAGAAAGTCAACAGATGAACATAGGGGAAGGGAAGGAAAAAAATAAGATAAAATCAGAGAGGGAGGCAAAGCATGAGAAACTCTTAAATTCAGAGAATAAACTGAGGGGAGGTGGGTAGGGGTGGGGTTAAAAGGGTGATGAACATTAAGGAGGCACTTTTCAGGATGAGCACTGGGTGTTATATGTAAGAGATGAATCACTGGGTTCTACTCCTGAAGCCAAGACTACACTGCATATTAACTAACTTGAATTTAAATTTAAAAAAGAAAAAAAAATATGAACTTCTAGGTTCACAGAACACCTCTCAATCTGATTGCTAAAAGATAATAAATACATTGAATTAGTTTGAAAAAAAAACATGAATAATTTTAGTAGAGTAGAGATGTTTTTAAGTATAAGCTCAAATTCTAAAAAGGTCATAAATCCACAAATACAAATTGTTTTTGAAATGAGAAAAACTTTTGTAGACAGCATTCTCATGTCCAACTCACTTTATTTGCATTGGACTCATATATAAGTTGTCAAGTCAACAAATTATTTCATAAAGCCCCTGAATTTTTCAATTCTCTCTGTTGCCATATAAGAGGGTTTTAGAAAAGGCAGAGATGGTAGACGCCCTGCAACCTATCTAGGGCATATAATGGAGACCTGAAATGCAAAGGTTGTAAATGCACAGAGCATTGCTACAGCATCTTATGTTAAGAATCTACATAAGCACTCCTCTCCCTGACTGTAGATACAAGTGAAATTAAAAAAATAATAATAATAAATAAAAAGTAAATTTTGAAAGGGACACCTGGGTGGCTTAGTAGGTTAGGCGTCCAACTTTGGTTCTGGTCATGATCTCATGGTTCATGGGTTTGAACCCTGTGTCAGGCTCTATGCTGACAGCAGGGAGCCTGCAGCCTGCTTTGGATTCTGTGTCTCCGTCTCTCTCTTTCTCTGCCCCTCCCACACTCTCAAAAATAAACATTTTTTTAAGTAGAATTTGAAAGACTCACATATTTAACATTTATATAGATAACATAACAAAAAACAAATAAGAACTAGGCATTTTTTTTCTACAATGTTAACTTTTAAAGTCCAATATATATAGCTTTTACTTTGTTCTATTTTCAAATTATATTTCAGATCTTTAAAAATTGAGCATCAGAAATTGGGGTTTTCAAAAACTATAAACTCCTCTTAAATGGATTAGTTGGATTATAATTCAAACTCATTAATCAATACAATGTGGAATGACTCACATAGAAAAGTTTTCTCAGGAACTTCTACATGGCCCGCAAGTTAATATTATTAGCTACTTCCAGAATCTACTTATAAACAATCTCCACAATACTGGTATGCAATGCATGTGATACATTAGATAACTTACAGATGGTTGTCTTATGACCAGATCTACAAAATTAATAGAGAAAGCTTATGGAACCACATAAGCCTATGAAAAACTAAAGGTTGTTATTACCAATAAAATATAGAATAAAATTCACTCAAAAGGTATCAGTATACCAACTAAAAATATTTTTTGATCAAATTATGATTATAATCAAAACTGAAGAGAAAATAACTAATTCTTTTCATATTATTCCTTCTTTTGAAAAGTTATCATGGATGGTTCATTATATACTGTATAGCTGCATCAGATTCCATGAAATTTTAAGTTTATGGATGTTATCCTATTAATTCATTTACTCACTGATTTGTATATTCATTCAACCAACATGTATAAGAGTCCACTATGCACTATTTTTAGTAGAGAAATAGGTGGACAGAAGTAGTGTGTGCATCAAATGGGAAATAATGATCTCTAGGAAAGTATGGTCTATGGATGACAGAAAGAAATAAAGACTTTAACTTAGAAAATTTCAAAATATGTAGGTCACCCAGATATCAGCTACCTGGAGTTGGGAAAAGAAAGACCTTGCTCTGCAGGTCTACATGAGGATTCAGAGCCATCTAGACATTGTGCTACTGGGATTTCTCTCTTTACTACCACACAGGAAAGTTTACACTTCTAGGATGGGAAATAGCACAATGAACCAGCAAAAATAATAATAGGTCAAAAACTATGATCGTAATAGTACCATTGCTTTGTATTGTTTCTGACAGTGATCACATATGCAATTATCTATTTTAAATATAGCATAGGAGTGAAGACATGAGATGATTATAAAATGGAATCAGTAATTTACGTATTAGTGATTCCTAAGTATTTTCTCCCAGAAGTAATAATGGGGTGAGATATTTCTAATTTAAAGGTTTGCTAGTCAAATGTAGACTTGTGTTTTTTGTTTTTTTTTTTAATATTTTTTTATTTATTTCTAAGAGAGAGAGAGAGAGAGAGAGACAGCGTGAGCAGGGGAGGGTCAGAGAGAGAGGGAGTCACAGACTCTGAAACAGGCTCCAGGCTCTGAGCTGGCAGTCAGCACACACCCTGACGCGGGGCTCGAACCCACGAACCGCGAGATCATGACCTAAGCGAAAGTCGGACGCTCAACCGACCAAGCCACCCAGGCACCCCAATGAAGACTTGTTTTTTGGTAATCCTTCTTGCACACAGGTATATTTGCGTGGTGAAGGCTCTTAGAAGCCTCACCACAAATAAAATGATATATTTTTATTCAGCACAGCATTTTTCTAACTTAAAACTCTCAGAAGCCTCACCACAAATAAAATGGTTTATGTTTATTTAACAAGTTATTAAAACTCCTACTACTCCTCTGGGTATTTTAAATAAGAAAAACAAAACAGCCACTGACCAACCATCCAACACTGTCTCATATTTAAGAGCATTGTCCTTAATGTCTCTTTAATAAAAGACAGTTTACTAAAATCATTTGTGATCATACACTCCTTAATTTTGTTTTTGCTTTCTAAGACCCATATAATATATTTCTATGCAAAACAAATGATCTTAAATTTTGAAAAAGATGTTTTTATTTAAAGCATGCATAAATCACACCTGGCTAAATGGTATTCTTGTCTGTGTTGCTTGATATTTAGCACTATAATCAAACCATATTGCAGTGTTCACAGTTTCTGATGAGCCCTAAATGAGGCTCCATCAATCTGGCAGACTATTTCAAGAGTAGAACTAAAGATGAAAAATTTCACCTTGCTTCTAAAATAAAACTCTACCCACCAAATATGTCCAAACTAAATCATTTAAGTGAGAATAATTGAATCTGGGCACTTCCTAAGGATTGTCGCTGAGCCATCACCTGCCCCAGCTGGCAGGAATCCTTAGTAAATGATATGTGCCCTAACAATATTACCAGGACATAATGGAAACTGAAAATGCAATAGGCATATGGGCTTTTTAAAAGACAACTGTATAAATAATACTAATGCCTCTTTTCAAGAAATGTATTGAAACTAACTCCTTGCACACCTATCAAGTCACATTATTTAAATCATCTCTCCAATTTTATCTTTGAAATGATATCTTTAAAGTACTTACTAAAAGATTATTGCTTATGATCCTATACATGGTAATACATCACACCAAAAACTTTGATTTCACAATATATTTCAACAACACACCAATTCTATTACTCCATCTCATTATTTGAGAGGCAAGGTTGTTCTCAGTTCTCTTTTCCTATTAACAAAACACCTATAAATAATGTAACTTGTATAACAACTATAACAAAAATTTAGCAGGTATTTCGGATGGCCTAACCACTGAAAGCTTATATATCTATAATCTTATCTTATTATCTATTTATGAGGACAGAATGAGAAACATAGAAAGGGTTCTGGTTAAAGATGGCAACACAAGAGGCTCCTGAACTGATCTCCTCTCACAGACACACACCAAATCCACAGCTACCTGCAGAACAATTCCCTCTAGGGGTGCCTGGGTGGCTTAGTCGGTTAAGCTTCCGACTTTCGCTTAGGTCATGATCTCGCAGTTCATGGGTTCAAGCCCCGTGGCGAGCTCTGTGCTGACTGCCAGCTCAGAGCCTGGAGCCTGTTTCAGTCTGTGACTCCCGCTCTCTCTGACCCTCCCCTGCTCACGCTGTCTCTCTCTCTCTCCTAGAAGTAAACAAAACATTAAAAAAAAAAAAAAAAGAACAATTCCCTATGAAAGAAATCCAGACATTAGCTGTGTGATTCCTATATATCAAGTGAAGGAAAGAAAAATACACATCAAAGGGTGTAGAAAAGGCTGAGATAGCATCTCACCATAAACCCCAATCTCGAGCAGAATGACATATCATCAAGAGGGAACTCACAATTCCCAGCTTCTCTGTCAGGAGTAAAGGATTTGTGTCCCAACTTCTAAGTCTTCCACCTGAGGCACGGCCCTTAAAACACCCAGGTCTCAAACCTGACAGGTCTTGTGTCCATGAGACCCACAATACTAAATAAAAAACAGTTCTTAATGGGCTTATGGGACTCTCTGTGGCTGTCCCCCTAGGGCTCAACAAAGACACAGCAGACTAAACTACCCAGTCTTCAACTGAAAGCAGCAACTTAAAGAAGTGGGCAGAGGGTAAAGCTTCTAATTTAACACATATCTAGGGGCTGACTGCAATCTTATTGAGAGTCTTGGTGCAATCTTCATGCTCTCTCTGTGGGTATATGTATATGTGAAGGAAAGGAAATCAGGGCCTAAAAAAGCTACAGCCACCCCCATGTTTGTTGCAGCCTTACTTACAATAGGCAAGACATGTAAACAACTAAGTGTTCATTGACAAATGAACAAATACAATACACACATACACACACACACACACACACACACACAGAAATATTTTTCAGCCATAAAATATAGGAAAATATGTCATTTGTGGTAACATGGATGGAACTTGAGGGTGCTTTGTTAAATGAAATAGTAAGAAAGAGAAAGACAAATACTGCATGACTTCACTGTAAAAAAAAATGTTTATTTATTTCTGAAAGGCAGATGGGAGAGAGAGGGAGAGAGAGAATCCCAAGCAAGCTTCACAGTGTCAGCACAGAGCCTGACATGGGCTCAGTCTCACAAAACCATGAGATCATGACCTGAGCCAAAATCAAGAGTCCAATACTTAACCAACTGAGCTACCCAGATGCCTCTGTATGGCCTTGCTTTTATGTGAATTCTAAAAAAAAAAAAAAATCAAACTCTTAGTTATAGAGAACAGATTGGTGGTTGCCAGAGGCAGGGGTAGAGTAAAATGAGTGAATGGGGTCAAAAGGTACAAACTTTCAATTTTAAGATAAATAAAATCTGGGGGTGTAATATACAGTATACTCAATAGAGTGAGCAACATTGTATTATATATTTGAAAGTTGCTAAGACAAAGTTACAAGAGTAGTTTGTTACACCTTAAAAGTTCTTATCACATGAAAAATGAATTTATAACTATGTGAAGTGATAGATGTTGACTAAACTCATTGTGGTGACCATTTTGCAGTATGTACATATATCAGTTCATTACATCAAACACCTAAAACTAATACAATGTTATCCTACAGTATAGTCAACTATATCTCATTAAAATGAGGGGAAAGAATCATAAATGTAGAATTTCTACTTCAACTTATATTATAAAGCAAATCGATCATGGGGTCCAAAAAATAAGCAAAACACATTTCCACTCAGTTTTATATATTGCAGTGATTTTCCTTATCACATGGGTACTTTCTGAGCCCTTCAGTAATTTAGTGTATGATATGATTGCCCAAATACATAGCTTCTAGATTTGAAAGTGAGAAACAAAACAAATACAGGCATAATCAAGAGGAGACCATGGCATCATGAAAGAAAAGGAGTCAGAAAAATACAATTTGCTGATGGTTGAGTAGTATACCAGTGGAGACCTCTGAGGATTAAAGCATTATGATCATGAGTGAGTAAACTTTACTGTTAAAAAAAGGGGGAGGGAGGAAGAAGAAGGAAGGAAGAGAGAAGGAGATGAAGACTTCCATAGCTAAAATGGTCCAAACAGACATATCAACAGTTTAGATGTATTTGTCCTAATTGTTAAAAATACATTTAGAATGTATTGAAATATATAGATAAAACACTTTCCATCAGATATAGTTAAATGACAAAATTTCAAAATTCAGCTGCCATAAGCTACAGCAGTAGATAAAATCAGATAATTATAATCACTCGTTACTTGTCTTTTGTGAAAATAAAGGTGGAAATTATGATGTAGTATTTCAAATCTAAACTAGTCAGGAGGTTGAAGTTTGTTATTTTTTGAGAAAAAATATTATCTAGAATACTTATAATTTAATTTGTTTCTTGAAGATACCTAAAATGACTCAGATTAAACATCCATTAATTTTATTAGAAGACAAACTTGAGTCCTTCCAAGAACAGATAATAGGTAAGCAAGTGCAAGAAGGTCTTGATATTATTGCAAATGTTCCAGCAGAGAATTTATTTTCATCTTGTCTGCCCACTTCTTGAACTGCTTTGAGAAGGCAGCAATGTCAGACAATGTGGATCATCACAGCTTGGAGAGCTGGCCAGATACGAGATCCCGATTCCCTCACTATGGCCTGGAATCATAAGTTCTCTAAGCAAATCCTGGACCAGTATACTATATATTTTAATATATTCATTTAATATAATACTATTACATATATGTAATAGTATATATGTGTGTGTGCGTGTGTGTGTGTATATATTTAAATCAACCTTTGCACTTTCCTACAGGCAAAACCATTTTAATTTTTAAAAATTGCTTTAAGGGGCATCTGGGTGGCTCAGGCAGTTAAGCATCTGACTTCGACTCAGATCATGATCTCACAGTCTGTGGGTTCGAGCCCCGTGTCGGGCTCTGTGTTGACAGCTCAGAGCCTGGAGTATACTTCAGATTCTGTATCTCCCTCTCTCTCTGACCTGCCCCTGCTTATGTTCTCTCTCTCTCTCTCTCTCTATTTCTCTCTCTCTCTCAGAAATAAATAAAAAATTATTTTAAGAGATAAAGAATATATAATTTTATTTTATTATTATATTTAAGCTATGTTGCCCACTGGAATTCTACTGGATTCGCCCATTCTAGCATGAGATTCAGAAGCTACGGCTGAAGGTCAGGTGCATGCTTGACGCTCCACAAAGGGGAATTCCAGTACTGACTCAAGTAGAACAGATCAACACCAAGAAATACTGCATAATATTTACTTAATTTTCCCTTCATATTGAATTCATGAGTTCAGATATTACTAAAGCTTCTTTTTACATATTATGACTAAGGTTTTTAAGTTAAAAATTAGTTAATTGGTTGGTTTCACAAATATTGAAGGTCTCTGTGAGTTAGACCCTATGAATACAATTATGAATGACTGAGAATGTCCTTACCACTTACAAGCTAGTGTATGAGGGATTTTTAGCAGGAGATAGCCCTTCTAGCACAAAGGAGCTTTGAAAAGTCTCCAATGTCAATTGTATGGCTATACACCACTACTAGTCTGTTTGTACACTGGAAAGGCTGCCTTGATACCTTGAAGACCAAGTGGGTATTGATTGAGCTGTGAGCATACAGGTAAAGAAATCTAATAAGGTATAAGGTAAGTGTAAAGACACATTTTTAAAATTCTTTTTAAGGCATTTTGTTTTGTTTTGTTTTGTTTTATTTTGTGAAAGTAAGTGAGCACACTTAGGGGAGAGGCAGATAGATGGGGGAGAGAGAATCCCAAGCAGGCTCTGCACTGTCAGCTCTGGAGCCCGACACAGGGCTCAAACTCACAAACCATGAAATTATGACCTGAGCCAAAATCAAGAGTTGGAAGCTTAACTGACAGAGCCACCCAGGCAAACCTATAGTTAGTTTTAATAAAATTATCCAGCTTATTTCAAAAGCAATATTAATAGGACAATATATTAGACTCTCCAAAAAAAGTCATAGTATGGGCTAGTAAACTCTTTGGATTTATCTGTGTATAAATTAGAAAGAATAGTAAGAAGGTCTACGCTTTCTATTACAATCAAGGCTCAGAGGGTCACCACTGCGGATAGTTACATTTCCCTTCATTACAAAGATGTGGTCAATTTTAATATGCGAACATAACTATTTGAGATTTCTTCCACTATTTTTAACGGCAGAAAATAAAAGGGAGAACAAGTGAACTGTTTCCCCTTCTAATCAGTCTGTAGGATGTTACAGATCAAGTAAGACAACAGGATGTTATAAACCAAATAAAATAAGTATTAAATATTAGGGCTAACATTTATTGTAGGCTTACAGTGAGCCAAGTATGGTGCTATTTACTTCACTGTTTCCTTTAATTATTAATACTATGAAAATGTATTGTTATGGATATCATTTTACTTGCATCAAGTAACCACAGCATGGATAACAAAAGTTATTATCCATGGTCTTCCCTGAATGAGTCAAGATATCAATACCCTTACATTTTCTACTTAAAGATATATATTTATATGTAAATATATAACACATATAAAATTAATAAATATATAATAATATAAAGATACCATTAACAATTTTGAAAATAAAATCACCACAACCCATTGCATATGCTTCCTCCCAGTCCTTATCTATTTTCATTTACATTAAACACAATTGCAAGTGGAAAATACACAGACAATTCTGTATCCTTTTAATGATTTGATGTCAAAATAAGATAAAGCCCTAGAAAGCTAAAAAATCATTATACTAATTAAGGGTAATTAATTCAATATAATGCAATTTCCCCCAGAGCTTGGTGAAGAGCAAAGCATCAAACAACATTTAGTGTACCAACAGAATTTGGATAGCCTGATAGGCTTTCAATAATGGGATTTTGCCTGAAGTGAGTTCATCTTCATTTGAACTCTCACTGGGTTTTTTTTCTATTCCTATATGACATTTAATACGTGTTATCTTTTTCTCTTATTATTCGTATGCATGTCACCTCTCTAGATTGTAGCTTTGAATTTAGGGAGTGTTCCTTTATCACTGTATCTTTTACAAATTAAGAATTCAATAAATATTCGCTAAATGAATGGATACATGAATATTAAAAGTAGGATAACAGGTACAATTCAGTATAAGGAATTTTGTTGATGTACTTTGATTTAAAAAATTGAAATATTAAACAAGCCACATCCTACAGAAATAAAAACATGCTTGAAATTCTTATTAATAAAGATTAGTAAAGTTCAAAGCAATGTCCAGGTATTTCTTCTTTTCCCTTATCCCTAAGCCATATTGTCAACAAGTAATAGGAACCAATCTGAATCTAAATTAATGATAAAACTAAATTTACTGAAATAAGTTAAATCTACTGGTAGGCTATATTTAAATTATTAAAAAAAACTGGGTTTTTTGGACTGTTCTAACTACTACCACCATCCCTTGGGAGAGATATACGATGCAGACATTAGGAAGATAATTGAGTAAAATAACCTAATACTGAATTAATAAACATTTTAATGGAAAATTAATGTCTTGCACACAAGGTAGGAAGGAATTTTTCTTTGAGTGATACACTACTAGTTAAAATTAACTTGTGCAAGGGGTGCCTGGGTGGCTTATTCGGTTAAGCTTCTGACTTTCGCTTAGGTCATGATCTCGCGGTTCGTGGGTTCGAGCCCCGCGTCGGGCTCTGTGCTGACTGCCAGCTCAGAGCCTGAAGCCTATTTCAGTCTGTGACTCCCTCTCTCTCTGACCCTCCCCTGTTCACGCTGTCTCTCTCTCTCTCCTAAAAATAAATAAAACATTAAAAAAAAATTTTAAAAAATTAACTTGTGCAAGTAGGTAATCTAGCTTCTTCTTGGAAAAATACTCCATGGAAGATTCTAACCCAGTTACATTAATCAGAACTGCCACATTGACTCCACCTTTCTCCTTTAATTCCTGTATTTAAGTCTTAATTTTGAATCAAACAAATAAAGTATTTGGACCCAAACTATCAAACTGTTTAGAAATCTCTGGAGAACAGAAAGCACCAAATGGCTTGCTTTCTGGTTACCAAGTCTATGAAATTCATCTGAAAAGAAGGGAATACATTGAGCAAAGGATTAAAAGCATAAGGAGAGTAAAATATGAAAAAAAAAAAAAACTTTCCAATCTTGAAATCTTAAGTCATTCTTAAAATGTTGAGGTGTCTAGGGATTTCTGATCCTTGTCCCCAAAAGTGTGGTGTAAATATATCAACATGGACTTAGAGTCACTTTGCAGGACTAAATGGTTTTTAGAGTCACAGGACACACTAGCGGACTGCTTCATGATATTCCAAAATGACTGGAAGGAGCCTGGTGGTGCTGACAAAGAATAAACTGTGCATCTGGGCTGATGCTGAGCTGAAGAACTTTGTCCTCTTTCCTTGTTCTCCTGAAGAATGTGTGTGAAGACAGGATGTTGAAGATTTTTTTTTTTCTTTTTGGATAAAAGATGCTTTGCTCGCCCTCATTCAACTGGTGTTACATACTTTATCAATTCAGCACACTGCAAAGTTACTTCAATGCTACATATTGTTCCTCACATATAATAAAGGAAATAGAAAATCCTGACAATTTCTTATTCTTAGAAGAAAATATAATGATGAATATTTTTGCTCTAGGCTAAATGTATTCCTTTCAAATAGAAAAGCATCACCTTGGAGCAGAATGAACCTTTGGAAACTACATATTCACGCCCCTACCTCAGATACACTGTACTAACCCAAGACTATATAATTTCATTGAACAAGGAATAAGAAGACAAAATTGTTTCTCATTTCCTTGTCATTTAAGCTTCCTGTTTATACTCTACACATAGATTGAGCTGCCAGAATTTAGCATGGAGGTCTTTCTGTGAAGAAATATGTCTATTTTTCATTTCTTTTGTACTTCTTTCCTATAAATGTGAACACCCAAAATATTTCAAATACAAAACAAATTCACTGTTGATGGAGTTGAAATAACATGCTCTCTTTTACCTAGAAAAATGCAATAAAAATGCAATAAAAATAGCACTGAATAAAGTTCAAAAACATGTTTTACTGGATTAATTTAATTCAACAGTGTCCATATTTTTAAATGTTTATTTTTGAGAGAGAGAGAGAGAGAGAGAACACAGGCAGGGGAGGGGTAGAAAGAGATGGGGACAGAGGATCCGAAGCAGAGACCCTGATGTGAGGCTCAACCCCACAAACCATGAGATCATGACCTTAGCCAAAGTTGAACACTTAACCAACTGAACCACCCAGGCAGCCAAACAATGGCCACGTTTACCTTCATAATTAAAAACTTATGAACATTTCTTAGGGCAGTGCACAAACATTATTAGCATTATAAATTAGCATTATTAGCACTTGAAAAAATAAAAATGAATGAGTTAGAATCTCTGATGATAAAGACCCTGGAATACGTGTTTTACCAGATTTTCCTAGAGTAGATAGGATACTCATTGATATGCTTGGTCTATGACAAAAATAAACAAACAACAAGCAAAGAATAAGATTTTAAAAATACTGGTTTTGAGGTGTGCCTGGGTGGCTCAGTCGGTTGAGCGACCGACTTTGGCTCAGGTCATGATCTCGTGGTTCACGGGTTCGGGCCCCACGTCAGGCTATGTGCTGACAGCTAGCTCAGAGCCTGGAGCCTGCTTCAGATTCTGTGTCTCCTCTCTCTACCCCTACCCTGTCCGTGCTCTGTCTCTCTCTGTTTCTCAATAATAAATAAATGTAAAAAAATAAAAAAATAAAAAATAAAAATGCTGGTTTTGATAGTTTGTAAAGTGTCCAAAACAGATAATTCATATCCTGCCAAACTACATCATTTTAATGTGAAGTTTTAAGCCTTAAACATTCTGAAGGAATCCCTCTGGAAGTTGAGACTTAAATTACTTGAAATAACAAGCCAAAAATATGTGTGAAAGTCGCAAGATCAAAGGGCATGCTGCTTAAGACAACACTATGTATCTGTGGGTGCAATCTCAGTGTACCACATGGTCCCCTGCCCTAGTAAAGGTATTCTTTGTTATTTCAAATGCCTTAAAGGCAAGAACTTTCCCTAGAGGACCACAAGAGGACCAATATAAAAATATATTGGTATTTATCATAACACCCTGTGGCGTATGGAAGTCCTCAGGAAATGGTTAATGATTACTGTTATAAAATGTCATTTTCATTTATTCTAGATAAAGATGGACCTTGTGTTTAACATTATTTAAATTTCTATGTTGAAATTATATGATTTGAGGTAATTCATTTAGCTTCTCTGGATCCCAGTTTCCTCATCTATACTAAATATGTTGTACTAAACCAGTGTTTTGCAAAATTCAGCCCACCTACATATATTGTGCCATTATCTGTATGCCACCTATGGTATTTATTAACACTTTTTTTTCAAAATAACATTTCAAAGTGCTAGCTATGTTTTTTCTAAAATGCAGTAATATTAACATATATTTATTAAACTCTTTCAAATACTTATTCTTAACCCTAACAAATATTATATTGTACTCAATCTTGGCTTTATAACCTTACTCATGAAAAATACTTTAGAAAAGGGGTGTCTGGGTGGCTCAGTTGGTTAAGCAGCCAACTTAGGCTCAGGTTACAATCTCACAGTTTGCGGGTCCGAGCCCCACATCTGGCTCTGTGCTTACATCTCAACGCCTACAGCCTGCTTCAGATTCTGTGTCTCCCTCTCTCCCTCTGTCTGTCACCCACTCACACTCTTTCTCTCAAAAAAAAAAAAAAAATTAAAAATAGTTTAGAATGGATATTTAGTTTCATGTATTATCCTTTTCTTAGAATACCTAAATATTTATTGATACAGATAAGATTTACCATAATTTTGAACAAAAATTTATATCTAACAAAGTTCAACTATTCTCTAATTAAAAGTTTATTGATTTTATGGACACACATTTGAATTCTACTGACAATCAAATTGTTTTACAATTAATTTGAATGTTCATAAACATCAATGAAAGACAAAAAAATAAACAAATTCAATCCCACATCAGAAAGTTTTTGAATAAAGCAAGTAAAAGGGTTTCAAATATATAAATTAATGTTCAGAAAAAAAAAAAAACACTTGAAAGGTTATATAGAATTCTCGGAGTGTCACTGTAACTCAATTGAAAGCAACTCTAATTACATTTTTCTTTATATACAAGTCAGCTCCTCAGGCAGGTCCCCCAAATCCTCATGGCGTGCAGGAGAGGGTCTGGTACATTTTCATATGGGATAAAAGGGACACCCTATCTGTAGCTTCTATGTTCATCCATACAGGTGCTGTCATGATTGTTAAATAATTTCTGGTATTTAAATCTGCTTTCAAAAATAATGCAAAGTAGGGGTAGCTGGGTGGCTCAGTCAGTGAAGTGTCCGACTTCGGTTCAGGTTATGATCTCATGGTCTGTAAGTTTGAGGCCTGTGTAAGGCCCTGTGCTAACAGCTGGAGCCTGGAGCCTGCCTCGGATTCTGTGTCTCCCTCTCTCTCTCTCTGCCCCTCCCCTGATCATGCTCTGTTTCTGTCTCAAAAACAAATAAACATTAAAAAAATAATTCAAAGTATAAAAAGAACTGAATAAATTTTAGATATTTAAAATGGTGTCATAACAGTTATACTGAACCTGATCTGTACTATTTTTTTTTACTATTAATGAAATGGAAGTATGATACACATTTAAAAGCATAAAAGATATTATATTCTACTTCAAATGAACTAAAGACTAATAAGCAAAATAGTATCTTAACCATTTCATTTTAGCCTAGTTAATTTGATCTACAGTTTCTTTTGAATACTTTTCTTCTGCTTATACTAAGGAAACTCCCTCAACCTTATTACGCTCATGAAGACGTTACAGTCTAGAGATGTTGTTACTGCAAAATCTGAAGCCGTAACAAATAAGGCAACTAAATCAATCGCAGACGCTACCAAAATGCCAAACTTTGTAACTGATAGATGAAGTAGGAAATCTGGACACTGGAAGACTGAGGATTCTCAGTTGAGAATGATTCCTCCATTTCATCAATTCTTGTTCTTTCGAGTTTTTGAATGTAAGAGAAGTAGTGGAAAGAAGTTTCAGGGAAAGATACTTTAAGAAAAGTAATTAGCAGTTAAATTAGTATCTAATTCACCAATAATTCCCTCTACATCTCTCTTATATTGGTAGGAAATCAGAAGTAATTCTAGCTATAGATAAATAAAGTATTTGGAAATGGAAACATCCAAGGTCTTACCTTTTATTTATCTAACATAACTCTAGAGATAAAAATTAAGAATAGAATGTAGAGTATAACCTAAAATAAGATTAGAATTCACATTCAATTTTAATAATTAATATATATATATATTTTTAATGTACAGAATTGTGGTTACATAAAAGAATGAACTGGGAATGAAACAGGTGGGCTGAATCCTGGCATTTCAATGTACTAGCTTCCCTAAGATAGCTGTTTTTGTTCAGCTC
Organism: Hyaena hyaena; assembly: GCF_003009895.1. Lineage (NCBI taxonomy): Eukaryota > Metazoa > Chordata > Mammalia > Carnivora > Hyaenidae > Hyaena > Hyaena hyaena. The sequence goes on from NW_024081053.1 coordinate 449,235, forward strand.
CAGTTTCTTCATTCTTAAAATAAAGTTAATAAAATCTGTTCTGCCTTCCTCATTGAGTCTCTGAAAACTGTATTAGGATTGAAGAGTTTAATAAACTAGAAATCTAAATGGCTTTGTATTATTATTATTATAAATAAACAAAATAATGAAAATAATTCAGAATACATGACTGAAAGGAGCAAAATCAGACAATTCCAAACAAAATTTCATTGTACGAAATTTGAGTTCTTTCACATTCCAACTTATTTTCTTTATTCTTATGTACATTCAATACTTTTATAATACTATTATTTACTGGTTTTGATGTAAAATTAAGTTTTCCAAACTCTGTTTCTATCACGCAATTCCGCAATTATAATCCTGAAACAGAATTTTAAAAAAATACTTCTCTTTAGCACAGAAAAACAAACCTGAAATTATGGTTTCTTTTCTTCATCTGTGCAGAATTCCATATAAAAATCTATTTTTTGTTTCATTCATATTGCTAATTTTTTAAAGATGAGATCTAAATTACAATTGATTTACCAAATTTCCACTCATGGGTCTTCTTGGGTATTATATTTAAACAAACAAAAAGACTTCTATACATAATTTTGTTCCTAAATATATTCATTAATTAATACTAAGAAGATAAAGTAATATTGGAGTTTGACATTTGACATACACTTTTATTTCATACTAAAAAGTATTAACTGAACACAATTATGGTAAGGGCTCATATGTAATGTCTCTATTTAAAAATAAGTGAGTACAAGTAAAGCTTCTTTTGTGCTCAATTTTCAGAATATTCCTTTCTCCCCAAATGCAAAATTAACACAGACACATATACACCCAACTTTAGATTCCTTGCAGCTTCTTTTTGTATACAAATTCCACTACGAATTAAGTTAATAGGACTTTTCTTCTCTCTGCAAAACCATAAAGAAACTCTAAAGAGAAAGAGTCCTTCATGGTGGTCAAAAGAATTCTGCATTTAGACTAAGCAACCATTTTATCCAAAGAAAACAACAAGCAATATTATCGCCAAGTCTTTTACAATATGAAACCAGGACCACTTTAGTACATTTTGTTGCAGTGTTTCTCTAAGCCATCAGGCTATGAAACCTTAAACTTACTTCCTTACAAAGTTTAATTAAAAAAAAATAAAACTCATATTTTCCTGGATTCAAACTACAACATAAATCATCAAAATCTTTAAATGTTGGCTTCTTATATCAGTTCCCCAGGCTATCCAGCTTGCTCCTTTGATTCATTGCGGAGTCACACTCTACATTCACATAAAACCCAAAAAGCCCAGGGGTACAGTTGGCAGAAATTAAATACGAGAACATGATTTTAAAACGTCTAAAAACCAACTTAAAATGAATTTTAATGAGTAAGACCAATATATTTACCATAATCATTTGATCTTATCCTATTAGAAATCAGCTAGGTCAATCTTCTTATTTTACACATAAAAAACCCCTGCAGTCTGAAGGTTAAGTAACAAGTTAGTGATCAAGACACGATGAGAAATCTAATGTCAAAACTCCAGGGCATAACATTTTTTTTCTATTTATTTCTATCTAACCACTGTCCGTTCGCTTAATGCTGCAGGGAAGTTTAAAGGAGAGATACAGAGAGTGGGGTGGAGGGAGAAAATGCAGATCTACTTCTCATTAGGAAAAAACTGTTAACATGATTTTTTATTTAGTATTTTTAAATAGAACAAAAGGTGCTAGGGATTATTAGCCGTTGATGTTATCACAAGTTTATCCTATCATTTTATATTGTTTCCTGTCACAATTTAAAGTGATAAACTAAGCACAGTTACACACATACACCTTTTGCCACATATATTTAGGCACTCTATTTTAAGCTGTAAAATCCACAGATTACCTTCCACTGCTCCATGGTGATGGTACGTTTTTTTTCTTTTCATGATGAATACTATATACAACAGTTTTCAAGCCTTAAAATACTTCAATGATTTCCCTGCTATAGAGATGAAATATAATTTTAAAAGTGAATGCTCTCTGTTAATGCTTTTAAAAACCATTCTGGACCTTGAGGGTGTTATGCTGAGCGAAATAAGTCAGGCAGAGAAAGACAAATATCATATGTTTGCACGTATAGGAGGATTAGGAGGAACTTGACGGAGGAACAAGGGGAAGAAGAAGGGCGGAAATGGTGGGGGAAAGGGAGAGAGGCAAACCATGAGAGACTCTTGAATGCTGACAAAAACTGAGGACTGATGGATGTGGGGGGGAGGGGGGGTGGGCATGGAGGAGGGCACTTTGGGGATGAGCACTGAATGTTATGTGGAAACTAATTTGACAATAAACTATTTTAAAAAAAAATAAATAAAAAAAATAAAGCTGCTATGAATATTTAAAAAAAAAACAAAAAACCATTCTGTTAACTATGTTTCTTCTTTATTAAAAATAATAAACTACAATATATATCTAATTCATACTACAATGTTTAATTTTCCTCTGTAGGAATAATCTATTGGATGCACTAAAGGAGGAAGTTATGAAGTACTTTCATAGAATTTATTTATTCACTACATTCTTATAAAGCACCAGCCATAAGCCAAGGCTGTCCTACACGCAGAGTGATACAAGGTTTCTGCTCTCAAGGAGTTTGGGCACAAGTCAAATGGAAGACAATAAACTCTGTATTATAGGTATATATATTTAATAGTAAACAATATCATACACACACATATATAATGCACACACATTTCAGAGGATAGTTGAAATCAGAGTGGAAGGCCTCTTTGGACAGAAGAGACTTAATAAGAAACAATGATAATTTGAGTACCTCGTTAAAATAGAACTGGAGGGGGAGAAAAATGGACATATAAAAGGTGGGCAGGAGCTTATAATACTCAAGGAAAGAAAAGCTAACCAGTATGACTGGAGTGTGGGTGAGATGGGCAGTTACACAAGAGGAAGTCACAAACTGTCAGAATACCAAGCCTTTAAATCAGGGTATCTCAGTTTTCATGCATTCATTCCTCCATCTATTCATTTACAACTAAATATTTTAGGCTCATCATGTTTTGTAAACTAAGCACACAAAGATAGGCTGGATTTCTGCCTTTTCATACATGAGCCACTCTACTGGTTTGTCATTTCTGACAGAGAACTTCAATCAGTTTATTTGCATCTGTTTATTGTTTTAGTGTTTATTTATTGTGAGAGGGGGGAGGGGCAGACAAAGAAAGAGAATTCCAAGCAGGCTCCATGCTGTCAGCATGGAGCCCGACACGAGGCTCCATCTCACAAACCATGAAATCATGACCTGAGCCAAAAGGCCAAAACTAAGTGTCAGATGCTTAACTGACTAAGCCACCTAGGTGCCCCTATTTGGTACCTGTTTAAACCAAAATCTCATGATATTTTTTCACCTAAACTATATATATATATATGTATATGATACAGCCTTGTGTATAATGGCTGCCAAGAGGTTGTGTTGAGTACCAATCCATGTCATCATGATTACACTCAATGATCAAATTTGTCTTGATTTAATCATTCACGGCCTTGCTATAAATTAGACATTAGGATTGCTCTGCTAATGACAGTGTCACCAGTAAGCTGTAATTACTGTAAGTACGATGTAATCTAATGTTTTAATCTGTCAGAGGAAATCCCCCTGCACACACACAAACACACACATACACACAGGAAGAGAGAGAGAAGAAAACCCATACATATTGCTCTTGTACTTCTATAAAACTTAAACATAATTTCATTTTCCTCAGAGGCCATACATAGAACACTGTGCATACCTATCAACTTAACATTTAGTTTAGATGTCATATAGAGCCGCAGAAAAAAGTAAAATACTTTGGAATCCATGGTTTACATTTCCATATTTGAAAAAGACACTTTTGACATATCTTTTAAGAATATAAAAAGAAAGATATTCCAGAAACATTACTCTTCACAAATGCTAAGATGTACCTGACAATCTATTTTTGACATATTCTTTAGAAGTTAGTTCATAAAATTAATAGAATGCTTCACCAGTCTTCATTGTGAAATACTCTTCTAAAATGCATTACACACACACAAACATGTGCACACACACACGCATACATACTACATAAAATGTAGCTTTTTTATGCTTTTTCATCTATCTGTCAAACATAATTTATCAAAAGATAAAATACAAACTACTGCAAAGATGACACATTTTAGAAACTAGTCACAAATTATATCAACAAAGTGATTGCCTTTGATGTTTTAAAGGAGAAAGAATAGCCTAGTTGTTTCTATTTTAGTCTTCTACTCCTCTATTTTACTGGAATTTTAAGCTGGAAAAAGAATAAAATCTTTAGAGAATAAGTGTTTTGTAAGAATTAAATTTATAATCTTAGGAGCAAAATAACCAAATTCTTTAACGGCTGCAGCTGGCACGGAACCAATTCCTATGCGGCTTAATAATCTGTAGGTTTCTTGTGGCAATGGTGTGAAAGGGTGGACAGGAGTTTTTTGTTGTTTTTGTTTTTCCAAATAACCTTGTCTTATAAAAGTTACATATACCTAAACCCCATGATTCAAAATTAATACTGTTTCACAATAGCTCTACTGAAAGAAGGGGTGAAGCTTTCCAATTGCAAATTGCCTTAATATATTCAAACTTATGCAGTAATAGAAATACACTGGTCAAGAAAAGAGTTGTATTCTGTGCATAAAAAAAAATACTTCTCAGTATCACAGACCCATCATCTTGCATCAGAATCTTCTGGAACAAGCCCCAGCCTTCTCAACCAACTGTAAGAATGGGGCTCAGAAATCTGATGTGCAGTGAATTTTGAGAATCACTTTGGGCTGCAATTTCCTTATCTGTTAAATCATTCTCATGATTAGCACTTTATGGCTTCTATATTTTATATGATAATTTTATATGATACTATAAACACTTTTTAGGACTTCCTGCACATATCTAGCAAGGAATGTAACTGATTTTGTATAAATGGAATTTCAACATGCAAGACAATAAAAAATCAAGTAGGACAGAAACCCAGGATTCTAAATGATGGAAAATTTGGAAGTTTTATTGAATGGTAGAGCGTTAAGAACTTCATTTAGCTTTTTACCAAGATATTAACCACTGTTCTTCTCTAAAGGTTTGAAATTCAAAAACTAATTCAATTAAATGTATCCTCTCCACACTCCAGAGTTACAGAATCACTTGCTCAAATGTATGTGCATGATTCCCATTTGTGACCAAAAGGACTTAGTATCAGACCTCTTATTATTATTTTTCTTTTTTTATGTATTTTTAATTTTTTATTTTTTTTTACAAATAATTTATTGTCAAATTTGTTTCCACATAACACCCAGTGCTCATCCCCACTAGTGCCCTCCTCCATGCCCATCCCCCCTCCCCCCCACATCCATCAGTCCTCAGTTTTTGTCAGCATTCAAGAGTCTCTCATGGTTTGCCTCTCTCCCCTTACCCCACCATTTCCCCCCTTCTTCTCCCCCTTGTTCCTCAGTTAAGTTCCTCCTAATCCTCCTATGCATGCAAACATATGATATTTGTCCTTATTATTATTTTTCAATGTGTGGGACTCTATCGCCTTCACTGTTGAGAATCATAATCAGTCTGCCACATAGCACACTGTCCTTGCTGACATCTGATGTGTTTCACTTGAGCTTTCTTCTCTGACTGTAGTGAAGAAAGCGTTTCATTAATTGCAGAGAAGGAGAATCAACAGCATTTTTCATCAATGACATTGCACTGATGAACCATTCTACCACTTAGAACAGTTATTACTCTGAAGAGTTAGTTATAAGACACAGTGGGCTAAATCATTTGAGTTCAGTCCCTTATTTATCAAAAATTTAACTACTCATGATGCATTTTCTAGGAAAGGAAATATAATGCTTCTTTCTAGGAAATAAATATAATGCTCTGAAATTTCTTAAAATGACATCAAAAGTCATTTACACAGCTTCTCTGACATTGAGAAATATCTACAGAAACACTAAGGGAACACATGATAGCATGAATTAAAGGGTACTTGAATGAGCTGTTAATTACAGATTTTTAAAAACAGAATCTCTACATGTTGACATGATATGGTAACGTAGAGTATGAAAGACAGTATGTGACTTAGCTGTCAAAGAGAGGAAAACATCAAGGATTCCCTATGCCATTTGGTTCTTAAAATGCCTTTCACAAAAACATTAAGTACTCAGTCCATTGACATCCAGGGCACACTTATTTCCTAGGCTTGGAGCAAGACACTGAACATATAAAATAAATTTTTACCTTTCAAAAGATCCCAATGGAGGCGGAGAGGCTGATATGTAAATAGATATACTAAATGTAATATGCAAATACCTAAAGGGTGCATAAAGTGATGTGAGGATAATCAAGAAAGAAGCAACGGGTTGGTGGGTCAGACTGTGCTACAGGCAGGCAACAAGTAAGGCCATCCATGTCTGTATCGAGGGATGTACATGTATCAAGTGACGTATCATCCAAGTCTGAATCAAGCAGCTCACCTGATGATGAACTATGAAATCCTACTGAAGCTCTGACAACACTTCCTCACAATATTTCACCCCCTACTCCCAATTCTTTCAACAGAAGTGCAGTATTACTCAGTGTTTGGTCTTGCCTTTGATTCTGTAGATGGACAGAAACTTACATTAATTATCAGTTTTTATCAATTTACTATTAGGGTTGTTGGAAGCTTGCAATTTTTCATTTTCCTTTTCTTTTTAAGTAGCAAGTTAACATTAGTATATGATAATGATGTTTGTTTACTTTTATATTTGCAGATTGTCTTATTAGTCTCACAGTGTATACTGCATGTTTTCAAGCAAGAATATTTTTTTTGACAATTAGACTTTAAAAGGCATATGCTTTATGACTCAAATATGTGTTTATTCATTCAGTTTGTTCAACAGATATATGTTGAATGCCGGATCTTTGGCAAATACCGTTATTGGCATAAGGAATAGAGAGTTAAATATGACATTTAAGGTCCCTGACTTTGTGCAAATTACACAATAGTACTAGTAGGAGGGGAAAAAGACAATAAACAAGAAAATATATAAATAACTAAAACCATTTTAAAAATAATAAATGATAAGAGTGAAATAAAAATGAGTTCTGGGAGACTCTATAACTGGTTTATCAGTGAAGGTGAAATGGCAAAGGAAAAATTTAATTTGAGACCTACCATATGGAGATCTGAGGCGGGAGGTTATATCTAAAAAGAGGAAAAGAGCCAGCTTTACTTTTTGGAGAAATATAAAGATCGCTAGGATGGCTAGAGCCTGACAAATAAGTGAGAAAATGATGAGGTGAAATTAGAATGGAGAAGAAGCCAGATCACACTGGGCTTATGGTTCATGGTAATGAGCTTGGATTTTATAATAAATTCAATGAATAATGTGCCATCTCCTTAATACCAAAGCAGATATATACTTAATTCCTGAAGAATTTGTTTAATTCAGCAGCAATTTGTCAGGTACTTTCTATCAAACTCCATTACTTAAAAACTGAGCATATTAAGTAAATATTTATGGCACATTATCAAAGCAAATATAATAAAATCATTATTTTATAAAACTATAATACATTATCGTATGTTTAAGTTGCAGTTGTATAATATAACTTGTTATTGAAATAAAGAGCAAATAGTATGTTATAAATTCTTAGTAAGTGAAAATTTATCTTAATATCATTACTTTCATTATATATTATTTTATGCTAATATACAATGTGTTTTGTATAAATTGAATGCTGTTTTGAACTTTTTCATAATTTTGTTTATATCCAATTCTTCATTATCAGTGAGATATTTGCCTTTGGGAACAGGGAATTATTGGTTGAATATGCAGCATAATCACTGAACCACAAAAATGCTCTCAAGGTAAGTTTCCAACAGCCAGAAACAGCATCCTATTTTTGTTCTGTATATCAAGTAGGCTAAAGAATAAAACTGTAGACTCAACAGAGTCACAACATATTCCATCTAGACCAAATTTTACAAGTCACTTCTGTAAAAGGAAATATGATACAAGAAACATATATATATGTCTAAAGGCAGTATTTCATGTGTATATTTGTGGATTGGGCAAGTTATAACCAAAGATATTTATTGACAACTGGAAGAATATACTTAAATTTCACAGTCTTCCTTCCTGTAACCTTCTATATATTTTCTTTAATCTGACTTTTCGTGTCTTTTAATTATGAATGGTAAACAAACTTTGTTTTCTATTACTTTAATAGTCTAGTTCAAAACCTCCATATGTTGGACCATAAGAACATCATCTGAGAAATTAAGGATTATGACAGTTTTTTTTTTTTTCACATTGGAGAAAAAGAAGTGACTACATGAATATCATAGCAAAGGCAGATGTTCTTAAAAAGAAACAGTTGGAGCCTTATGATGCTGTGGATATAATTCCAGGGACGATAGAACCATCCAACCTGTCAGAGAACCATGCATCTCGCTCTTGATTTAATCAACCAGATATTTTACATAGTTTAATCCTTCAGCTTCTATGCTGACTTAATATAAAGAAAAGTGTGTTAAATTAGTAAAAATGCTTGCTTGCAAATCACTGAAATAATCAATTGATTAATAAAGAGAACATGAAAGAAAAATCAATTGGGGGATATAAAAACAACTTGGGGGTTCCCGGAGGGGAGCTAAATCAGTTACGAGAGACAATAAAACAATGCTGTTGAAGTGGAATTAACTTGGGATATTGTGATGAGCTACTGAGTATACGTTTGGTGATACAGACTGAGATGAGATTTCTTAGTTGCTTCAGGTTATTACCATTATCTTCTCAATAGCTTGTGGTGCCCTCGTCACTGGTGAACTTTCTCTTTTTTCCATGCCAAATAACAATGTGACCTCTTTACATTTGATGGAAAAGCTGAGTTCCTATAGCTAAATACAAGTGGGTACTATACCCTGCTTAATATCTATAAATATAAAAAAGCAATCAAGTATAGTTTATGCATTTCTTACTATGTCATTGCTATAAATGTGCTTCTGCTCGTGACTGCAAAGTCCAGTGGGGAAATGTCTGAAGAAATCAAGCCCTTGACACATGATCTGCATGAGTTATCTGTCCATAAAGGATGTCTGTTTTGAGGAAATTTTGTTATTGTTCCAGATGGCAGTACTGTCATCTTGGCCACACCACATGTAGCACATTCAGGAATTATTCACTGTGTCTGGTGGCCTGGAAATGATTCTGCTATTGAAAAGACTGTAACAAAGTGTCAGCATATGCCAAGCTATTCAGCACTGTCCTCCAAAAGAACTTATTTTCCCATGGGAAGTTACCAAGAAATTTTGGTCAACAACCCAAATTTCTTTTACCAGACTTTTAAAAAAGATCTTAAATGTGTTGATCTTTCGCTTGGCTCAGAGTCAACTAGGTTTGTGTCAAAAGGCAGCTATGACTGTTATTGTAATATACTGGTAGTCTGTTAATTTATTTTTGAATTTAAATAATTTGTGAATAGAAATGTAAAACAACTGGTCAACATGATTTCTTATTAATGGGAAACATCTTAGAAACAAGTATATACTAGCATTGTACTAACCATCTTATGTATATTCTATTACCATTTGAACTGACAGACTGAGACTTCACTAATAAGTTTATGAAGCTGAGAGAAGAGGAATCCTTTTTACAACAGTGGAGGTCAAAGATTTTTGTTATATTACATCCAGAGTGTAATGATCTCAGAGCACCATAGCTATGCTGACTGAATTCAAACTCTTCCCTCCATGCTGACCTAATGATAGCAAATCCATTAGAAACATCCACTCTAAAGTCCTTTAATATTGAATTTCCACCTACACTTCCCAACACATCTTCAAAGCCATCAAATGAAGACACATCTTTCCTAGTACCGTTAAAATGGTGAAAGTGAAAATATCCACTATACACTCCATATAAAGACAGGGTCTCAAACAGTGCTTACTCTATGGGCTAAAAGCTAATGTGGAATGCAGAATAAGGGCTAAAGAGTATTTGAGGTTTAGGAGAGAAGACTGCTGTGATTTAATCTTGGATGGCACAATTTCAGTTATCACTTATTGAGGTCTAGTTTGGTCATTCTAGGTGCCTGAATTGATAAACTGGAGGGAAAGGATAAGGATTTTCACAGGCTGCTGGATTCGCCAGATGTGTGAAAAGTGATTATTCTTAAACTTCATAGGGACTGTAGTAGAAGATAGTTGAGTATAGAGAGATGGCTCAGAGGGGACAGCCCAAGAACATTCTTGAAAGAGGAAAGTTTAAAAAACAATTACCTCAACATGGATAAATGATGAGGGTGGAGGAAAAATGTAGAAATGTACATGTTGGCAGAAAATAAAGATCCACGTCAAGAGTTAAATGAAACTGCAGCTATTTTTCATAAGAAATGAAAACTCTAAGATACTGAATAACACATATTTCCAAGAGAGTATCTAAGATTTACTATTTTAAGCAAAACCCTTAGAAAGTTATTTAGCATTAATCAGTTAATTTGATAGACAAAATGGGTGAGAATTGACAGAAGAGCCAGTAGAAGATAATTACTGGTAAATAACTAATGGGGATTTTTTAAAAATTGTTGTGCCCTTCTCAATCTGTCTCAAGTGGCAGGAGTCTGCAGCTGTCAATGAGTGTTCCACCGAAACAGCATTTAGGGCACTGAGCTTTCAGAATTTAGAAGAAAATGAATCAAGGATTTATTTACTTGAAGTTTCTACCTAAATAATTACATTTCAGGATACCTAATATTACATCAAGACATTTAGCTTATAATAAAAATGAACCCACAACAACCTGAATTTATGCTGATTAAGCTAAACTTTTCTAGGAGACAGTTTATCAAGCTGCAAAGTACCAGAAACTGTCACTTTCCATCTCACAATGGAAATAGCAGAACACGCTTGGAGTTATAATTGGTGATAGCACAGGAAGCTCTGGGAAGCTCAAAAAGGTTTACAAATAGGAATTCATGTCATATTGCTTTTATGGTGGATTTCTAGCACATCATAAGGAGGAACACAGGAAGATGCTGATTGATGTATGTTTCAAGTCACAGCACAACTATTAAAGGCCAAACACAAGGACTGATGGACTTTGTGTAACTGATTATATCCAAAACAATACTACAGAAATATACTGACATTATTCATTAGCATTTATACTAATAAAAATAGAATGAAAATAGGATTTTTATATGAAATTCTTGGTGTAAAAATTACCCCCACCCCAAATTTTTGAGAATAGCTGTTACTGGAATATACTTTTTAAAATCCTTAATTTCCCCATAACGGCCGTACATTTGTTAATTAATTTGCACAATAAATTCCGGATTTTGGGAGGGGGGTAACAAAGTATGAGGCAAAGGTACTTAATAATTAGTGGAGATTGCAGATTATAGTTTTGCTGTGATTGAAATTATTGTCAAAATGTTGGAAAACTTCTGCAATGCAGTTTGAAAAATTTAAATGCTCAGGTTACCAATTGAGAAAAGAAAAATTACACCCAATCCCTATAGGACAGCTCTGCCAGTCTATAATTCATTCTTTTAGTATTTATTGAATGCTTATTACGGACCAGGTATTAGTTTAGACTCTAGAGACACAATGACGAGCCAAATATAAAAAGTATCCATCTGCTAGGACCTTATATCCTAGTAGCAGCCAGACAGCACATAAGTAAACAAATATGTGAAAAACATAATTACAGAAAATGATGGGATGGGAAGTAAATAAAGAGCTTGATGACACTGGAAGTAATTGGGAGGCCATCTGTAATGCTGCAGTAAGCTGGAAAGGTAACATTTGGCCTGATACATGAAGAATCAGAGCAGGAATGAGAGTAGGCTGATTAGAAGCCTCTTATATAATATGATTTCTCTAGTGTTTGCTTTCATTTCCGCCTATAATACATTATTTGTTGAACATCTATTTTGTGTAGTTAGGAAAGGATTAAGTGCCAGGAATTTTGTCAACATTGCAGTTGTAATGAAGTCCGGAGATACTTACAGTTTTAAAAGGAAGACAAAAACTTAAAGTAGTGACAATAAAGATGGTAATTATTTAGATTAAGACCTTATTAGGTACTATGACAAGTATGACTAACCGAGGCTAGTGGTTGGGGTGCCTGGGTGGCTCAGTCAGTTAAGCATACAACTTTGGCTCAAGTCATCTTGCAGTTCATGAGTTCGAGCCTTGCATCGGGCTCTGAGCTGACAGTTTAGAGCCTGAGCCTGCTTCAGATTCTGTGCTTCCCTATCTCTCTGCCTCTGTCTGTCTGTCTGTCTCTGTCTCCCTCAAAAATAAATAAACATTAAAAAAATTTTTAAACCAGTCTAGTGGTCAATGAGCACCATATGAGAAAAAATGTTAGGAAAAAGAGGGAAGACTAATTTGGTAGATAGAATTCCAAAATGGCTTCCTAAGATCCCCTCCTCCTAGCGCACATGCCTGCATAATCATCAGGACTGTGTACTTGGTGGATTTTACTCCTGTACTTGAGTTAGGTTATATGACAAAGCTGACTTAAAATAGATTATCTGGATGAGCCTGATGCAATGATAGAAACCTATAAAGAGCAGAGAGTTGTTTTTGCTTTTTCTTTGCTTGTTTGTTTCCAGTCTGTCACAAAAGAAGTCTGGGATTCGGTGACACACTATTGTTTGTTTCAAAATGGAGGGACCATGAGTCAAGGAATATGGATGGGCTATAGAAACTGAGTGGCTTGCAGCAGATGGACTACCAGCAAGCAGTGACCCTGGTTCTACAACCACAAGGAACTGAATTTGGTCAATAACAAGAATGAACTTAGAAGTCTATAGAAGTTCTGCAGACAAGAACTCAGCCTGACTGACACTTTGATTTTGGCATTTTGATACCCTGAGCAGAGAACACAGTTACTCTCTGTATGAGTTCGACATAGAGAACTATGAACTAATACACGAGTATTATTTTAAGCAGTTACTTTTGTAACCAGAATTTGTTATCAGAAACAAAGCACTAATACAGTGGTGGATAGTAATGATAAACCTTGCTAAATTAAAATTGGTCAGGGTCTGTTTTTCATAATCTATGCTTCTTTTGGCTTGAAATAGGTAGGTGTGATAAGAAAAGACACATTTATTTGGACATAAAATGTTTGCTACTCTCATAAATTCATAACTCTAAAGTAAACAACAATTTATTTCTTTAAATGCCTGGATCCCTTATCTACTTCTTGCTGGACATACTTTCTTAGACCAGAAGCTTTTTAAAGAAGTCACTGTATCAATTATACATGATGAGCACTGAGTAATGTATAGAATTGTTGAATCACTCCATTGTACACCTGAAACCAATAGAACACTGTATGTTAACTATACTGGAGTTAAAATTAAAAAGTCAATAAAATTTAAAACTAAAATAAATATGAAGAAAAGAGTAAAAAAATAAAGAAGTCATTGTACTTTGCACATTTTCTGATATATATAGAACATATGGAAAATTGTGTTCATTGTTATTGTTTTTCATTTGATAAATATTTAATATAATCAAATAACTCCTAAGTACCATCTGTATAAGGCTAAGAGGAAACAGCAGTCAAAATAGGAAGAAATTGGGACAAAATGAAGTCCCTACCTTCCTGGAGATGACATAATCATTGACAGATGAACAAATAACAGATGAGTAATTGAACTAATGAACTAATCAATTTCCTCACACTTTCAAGTCTTTAATTGGAGTTTTTAGAACTTATCAGTTCATCAACAAATTTGGGGAAAAAGGGTGAAAAACTGCTGACAGTTTATAGCTGATCTCCCAGATTTTGCACACTCTTACTCTCTTTATAGGCAACATTTACTTTGAAATGCCATCAAATCTATCATTGTAACAGTCAAACTGCTTCATTTCTGGCTTCTAAGTACTTTCACAAATCATAATCTAAAACTTTAATCCAAGCTCTAAGTACAAAATAGGAAATAAAGTTAAATCACTTTATAATTCTATACATGGACTGATACCTTGAGTAAGCACTGTATTGTAAAAAATAAATGGATATTAACAAGGAGAAAATGGCCCTCAGGAAATTGTTAGGTCGGCACAATGTCTATTTATTGTCTTCTTTCCTTCCATCCAACTCCACATAGCTTTGAGTGTAAATTTTGAGGTTGACCTATGAATTCTGCTACTTGTTAAGTCTCTACCTAGCCTGAAAGTCAGGTCCAGCCCGTCCAGTACATGGTCTCCCCTCTGGAGAGAGCCCACTGTCCTTCTCCTATTGCCTGGGCACATGCCCTTGGCTGACAACAGGCTGTTCCAGGGGCCTCTTGAGCCGTCACCTGATCAAGAGTCAGACGCCTAAAGATAGGAGCCAACCACATGCCCCCAGTTTGGAACTTTGGATTAATTCTTTAAAATAAGAGAATACAGGGACACCTGGGTGACTAAGTCAGTTGAGTGTCCAACCTTTGGTTTCAGCTCAGGTTATGATCTCATGGCTCCTGGGGTTGAGCCCCACATCTGGCTCCACACTGACAGTGCAGGGCCTGCTTGGGATTCCTTCTCTCCCTCTGTCTCTATTGCCCTCCCAAACGTGTGTGTGTACGCCCGCCAACTCTCTTTCTCTCAAAAGCAATAAACTTAAAAAAATAAAATAAAATAACAGAATACACATGAGAGGTTATTCATCTCTATACATAAACCTAACTCTGTACTCTATAAAATGTTGAAGAAAGCTGATCTTTTTAGATGACTTCTCCAATTTATCCAGTAACTTGTTCATGAGATGAAAAATTGTTTTTTTTTTTGTTAATAATGATGTCCGTCAACTTAAAATTCAGTAGAAAAAACTACAATACAATGGTATAGCTTTTTTTAAGTAAATTAGTAGTATGATTGTTACTGAGATCCTTTAGAACTAATATTTTTGAACTGTTCCTTCCAGTAAAAACAAAACAAAACAAAAGAGTATTCAAAACTGCAAGAGCAACACAGCTTTATTCATATTTTTGTTTCTTAATTCATCCATTGGGTGCACTTTTTATTAATATGTTTTGCTTCAAGAAAATGGATACTTACACTTCATGCTCTGAGCAAAGAATTTAACTTTGGACAGACTGCTTATTAAAAACTACAAGATTGGGACATCTGGATGGCTCAGTCGGTAAAGTGGCCGACTTTGGTCAGGTCATGAACTCGCGGTCTGTGAGTTTGAGCCCCAAATTGGGCTCTGTGCTGGCAGCTCAGAGCCTGGAGCCTACTTCCGATTCTGTGTCTCCCTCTCTCTGCTCCTCCCCTGCATACTCTCTGTCTCTCTCAGTCTCTTTGTCTCTCTGTCTCTCTCTCTCACTCTCTCAATACTAATAAACATTAACAAAATTAAAAACTATAAGATCAAACCTAAAGGCAAGAAGGGGTTCTGGGAAGCAAGATAGGTAGGGAACTGTGGAAAACAATGGTCTTATATAAAACAGAAGATTTAAGAACTCAGAGGACAACAGGATGACAAGAATAGGAATGAAAATAGAATCAAAGAAAATATTGCATGTTACTATGTGATGAAAAAAGCAAGAGAGAAGGAGGAATCAAATCTGTTGCTTAGTTATTGAGCCTAGATCTCTCTGAGGATCTAAGTGCCATCAGAAGAAACCAGCAACATGGAATGGAGGTGTAGATTACCAGTAAGGCTCAGTGGGGGAAAATGTGGAGGACTCTTCTACATCTTTCTAGTAATAGTTTTGAAGTATAGTTTTTACTTGAGATTTTCCCTCGTGATATTTAAAGCTATTTTTTTGAGTAAATTAGAAACAATGTGAGACAAGATTTGACCATACAAAATGTATACTGTCAATGAATAAGAAGTAGAAATAATCATTTTACCTTTTCTGCATTTAAAGCAGAAAAGTAAATTAACTTTATATAATTTCTTACACTATATTCATCTCTATGATTATAAAAATTTCCAATCAAAAATTCCCTCCAGTATAAAAAAAGTATGACTGTGAAGATAGAAATCAATATTAAGCAAATATAGAATCATAAACAATAAGAACAGCTATTTTACTACTTCCATTAACTGACCACTTTTCTTCGATATATATTCCCAAGGCCTTTATGCTAATCTAAAGTTTAGATATTTGTAACATGAGTTTTGTTTTCTTGTAGAAAAGAGAGGTACAATATTAAAGACAGATTAAGAACAACTGGAATTATAAAACATGTCACATGCTGATTCACAAAACAAGAAAGGGAATAACAGAAAACCATGGTCATGAGAAGTGACTAAATCTATTAGTACAGATTATATACTCATATCGGATATACAAATACTTATAATTTTAATCATAAAAATAGCAAATTGGATAATTAATATTTTTATGTGATGTAGAGGGCTATTCTAGTAGAAGGCAAATATAGGGATCATATACTTCTTTCTCTCCCCTACACTATGCTCTTATTTTTAAAAAATTTTTTCCTAATATTTTATTTATTTTTGAGAGAGAGATAGAGACAGTGTGTGCAGGGGAGGGTCAGAAAGAGAGAGAGACACAATATTAGAAGCAGGCTCCAGACTCTGAGCTGTCAGAACAGAGCCCGACACGGTGCTCGAACCCATGAACTGTGAGATCATGACCTGAGCCCAAGTTGGACGCTTATCCAACTGAGCCACCCTGGAGCCTCTACCCTGTGCTCTTAAAGAAGAACTTTATAAGTACAGAGACATACAGAGGTAGAAACTTATTTGACAAGTGGAACACAGTTGGTTAAGTCAGTTATCTTTCACTACAATGCACAGGACATTCATTTGTCATTCTGTCACTAAATAGTTATAAGACGTAGTTTCACAATGCTGGATTTGGGACATAAAAAAAAAAAAAAGCTAGAGTTAATTCTGTATGGTTATAGCTTCAAAATGGCTACTTACAAAGAATAGCTTAAACGTAGACATAATGAACATGCCAAAACTTTTACTGAATGAACCTAGCTTGATGAGTATAATTTATGTTCAAACTTTTTATCTTTTAAGCCAGATGTAGCATACACACACACACACACACACACACACACACAAATCGACAGTCCAAGCAAGACCTAATCAGAAGACAGTTTCTTGGGGCACCTGGATGGCATCCAACTTAGGCTCAGGTCAGAATTTCACTGTTCTTGAGTTCCAGCCCCACATCAGGCTCTGTGCTGAGAGCTTGGAGCCTAGAGCCTCCTACAGATTCTGTCTCCCTCTCTCTCTGCCCCTCCCCTGCTGATCTCGGTCTCTGGCTCTCTCTCTCTCAAAAATAAATAAACATTAAAAAAAAATAGAAGACAGAGTTACTTAATGCAAAAGTGATGGAGTAAAATATATATTATTTCATAAACTTTCAATCTTAGGTCTTAGTTTTTTTTTTTTTTTTTTTTTTTTTACCTAATTATTGATCTTAATATTGAAAACAATATATTTTATTTAGGAAATACATTAAAGTATATTTTTATCCTATGTTCTTATTTGTAAATACTTGCTATTGTGTAATCAGTTTTATTTACTTGAAGAAAAAGAATTTAATCTTAACACACACACACACACACACACATTATCTCCAGAAAATAACATGCTCTCAACATGTATCATTACATTAGCTGTTTACACTAAGATATAAGAATATTACTTTATGTTTCTCAGGCACAGATAAACAAAAATTTTATTTGTTCTCTCAATAGAAGTCTCTGCTTTTGCTCTAACAAATCTTCCATTAGGTTAAACGCCCTTATGGGTACTGGGTAAATGCAGCATATTAATATAATCATTTTGTTATTATTTAAATGGTGTCAAGTACTACCAGTTTTCTACCCTTAAATTTATCTGCTTTCATGTTTTGGTGTATGGTCCCTCAAAGTCTACATCCTTGACCTTCTGTCGACCTAGCTATGACCATATAATTTTGTCATATTATTTATTTCATGGCAATAAAAACTTGATGAGAAAAAATTATGCCAAATAGACATGCTAGAAAATAATAATAGAAGTAAATAAATAAGTAAAAATTATTTTAACAGGGTGAAAAGAGGGATTTAAACCTCTTATGGATTGGGAAAGGTAAGTGTAGAAGATAGACATAAAGAATTTTTAAGAAAAGAAATAGCTCTTATTCATTCATTTATCTACTTATTCAACAGGAATTTATAAAGCATTTATTATGTATCGAAATTTATACTCGTGTTGATACAGACAAGCAATTTTGTGATTTTGTGAAGTCAATGTGGTTTCTTTGTAGCTAAATCATTCTTATACTTTTCTATCTTGCCTTAAGTACCATAAATACACATACACAACACAACTTCTCTTTTACATAATACTCATTCTTCATGAAATGAATGAATGAAATGTCCCCATTATTGTACCTGCAATAAATATTTTAATAGTATTTTTCATGCAACTTAAAGATGTGAACAAAACACTTTTTTTTCCCATCTACACATATCTAATTGATGTAACTAATTACCACTCTTTACAAACCCTTACACAAAAGAACTCTATATCTTTAGGAACTGATTCCTTGCAAAAAATTTTAGGTGACCCCAGGAGCCTTTCTGAATTCTTTTCCAAAGACAGTACTCATTTTGTGATCCATTCTTCTTTTGTAAATGACCATTACAAAGTCTGTGCATTTTTGCATACACTTTTCTCTGTAGGTGGGAATTTCAGGTCTCACCTTGGCCTCACCTTAATAGCTACTCATCTGGCAATTTTATGTGTTCCTATGACCTATGAGAGAAAGCATAAAATTATTAACTTGGCCCTCGTTCTAGCTATTCTACTGATTCACTAGAAAGTTTGTACAAATGTTTAAGTGCTATTCAACAAAACTTTTCTGTCATTGACAAAAATATATTAAGGTTTGATGTGTACCTATTGAATATTAAATAATATCTAAACAATTATCTCTTAATCACATTTTTAGGTACTTAAATAATATCTGTTTATATAAAAGGAAAAGCTAATTAAAGTAAACTGCAAACTATATATATGATTGTAATAAATTTTGTAACATTAAATAAGAAATAATAACTGTGATGAAATATAAACTGAACCCTCTCACCAGTTTACTATATATTTTTGAATGAATTGTATTTATCTTTACCTCATTCCTTCAATTTCTTTAATGGAAATGTTTTCTTGGTGAAATAGTAGTGGATAAATTACTAGGTTATCTTTATTCCTGCAACCATCTAAACAATAAAACACCATACATTCTCAAAAGCAAGTGTTTGAACTGCTGATTTTTCATGTAAATTATTCTGGCCAGTTTACTACATTTTAGGTCTTCCAGTAATCCACAAATATGCCCTGCATTTAACTATGACATCACATTAAAAGATCATGAAGTGTGATCTGATATCATTAAAGATATCTGTTGCTTCAGTAATTTAAAATATGACAAAAGAAATTAAAAACCAACTTGACTATTATTAAATTACCTGTCATCTGCCTCTCCTCTCCCACCTTTTGACTTTCCTGTGGATAAATGCACACATCTGTAGCAAATAAGATGAAATATTTCTAGTGCCTTCCTATTGATGCCTAAGACAAAACCACTGCATGAATTTTCAAAAGACAATTCAGTCCCTCAAGTTTCTGGAGCTCCAGAAAGTAATACCTCAAGGGGTATTTTAAATAAATCCCATTGGGGTGCCTGGGTGTCTCAGTCAGTTAAGCGTCCGACTTCGGCTCAGGTCATGATCTCACAGTTTGTGGGTTTGAGCCTGGTGCCGGGCTCTGTGCTGAACATTTGCTCAGAGCCTGGAGCCTGTTTCAGATTCTGTGTCTCCTCTCTCAGCCTCTCCTCCATTCATACTCTGTCTCTCAAAAATAAATAAATGTAAAAAAAAAATTTAATAAAAAAATAAATTCCATCAGTTGAAGGAAGTAATCTGCTCTTCAGTTATTGTGGGTCTCAATTCAACAACTCCACCTTTTAACCTTTTCAACTGGTCACTGTCACGTACTAGTGGTTTGCTAGATTGTAATAAAATAACTGACCTGTTTGGATCATTAGAGAATTCAGATTCATTTTTTTTTTTAATTTCCCAAAAGTAGCTAGTTCTCTCAAGAGGGAAAATACTGAAATACGTGGGCAGGTGATGAACAAGATATTGTAGATAAAATCTGCGTTTTTAAAATACTGATATTAATGTCTAGAAGCTTGGAAGTTTATGTACAAACATTGCAAATAAAACCATACTTATATCACTGAATCCTTTCTATGTTTACTACCAAAATTAGTCGTTAGTATTTCTGAAAAATGTACAACACTCACCAAGATATAAATGTTACAAATATGAAGTTTTATACATAACAAAGTATCTGAAATAAAACATATTACTATATGAATATTGTAAAATGTATAATCATTTTGGAATACAATAAAGGTTAGTAATATTTTTCTTTCAATGTATATATAAATTGCACCAATGTATATTATGTAGATTTACTCAAATAATTTCATAATGTGTCTATCTAAAAAACATGTCAAATATATTCAGATTGCTAGAAAAATAAATGATCTCTTAATACTCATCAATTTTATAGATATTTCAATAGTTTAATACTCTAGAGTGAGTTTACAGTTTCAATATTTCTTTAATTATAAATAATGTGTTTTGACAAGTACAAAATTTTCTGAGAATCATAAATAAGATTGTGTCTGTAAGACTGCTGGTATAGCACATGATTATTTTTTTTTTTAAGTAGAAAATAAGAACTATAACACTTTTTTGGCCTTTTTTTGTTACTTTCTGCAATTAAGTTTACATGTAATTCCATGTAATTAACTTTACATGGAAAATTTCAGTTATAAAAAAATAACCATGAATCAATATATATATATATATATATATATATATATATATATATATAATCAAAGTATATACTGAATTATATACCTGTCTCAAAGTATTGGATTTTTACTACATAGGAAAGACCATTTGGCTTCTTGTTAGAAGACAGTCATATACAGTATAATAGTATTAATTAGGGTAGAGACTATAATGGCTTGGTAATATAAAAAAAAAATAGAAGTCCTTCTGAGGTTGAAATAAAGTTTGATTATTAAACTATGGGAAAAGGTGGAGAATAGAGAATGGAGTTGGGCGGGGAAGGAAATGAGAATCATGTAAGTAGACAGAAGCTGGAAATGTGAAGAGTACACAGGAGGATGTTAGATACAAGAAAAGACACAAAAATTTAAATTATTGGAAGTGCTTTTTTTTTTTTAATAGGAACTGTTATCTCTGTATTTTAGCCAAGCCAACGCTTTACTTGTTCTTGACAATTGCTTACCCCCAGCTCCCTAACTACATGGCTCAAACTTCCTCTTTTTGAAATAGACTGTGGTCCAGAAAGAATGCTGTTCCAACTTCCCAACTCAGAGTGGACTCTGCACCTGCCAGTAGAGGAACTAGTCTATGAAAATGTAAGTGCTAAGGAAAAATGCATCTGCTGATGTCTCCCATTTGACAGATTTTAGTAATTAGGATCCTGTCAAACTTGACATTGCATCTAACACAAAGTAAGAAACACTTCTTTTACTCTTTCATTGATTCCTATCACCCATTTTCAACCCAACCCCTGGCATAGGTGGCATAGGGGTGATAGAGGAGGTTCTTATAACTCTTTCTACCCTGAGAAGTAAAATCTAGTGTATTAGTTTTTTAGGGCTGCCATACCACACTGGGTGGCTTAACCAACAAAAAATATATTGTCTTACAATTCTGGTGGGCAGAAATCCAAGATCAAGATGTCAGCGTGTTTGGAATCTTCCAAAGCCACCTTCTAAACGGTTCCTCACATGATCTTTATTCTAAGTTGGAACATTCCTGGTGTGTTTGTGTCCAAATTTTCTCTTCTTATAAGGAGCCCTAGTCAGATCCTGTAAGGGTCCACCCTAACAGCATCATTTAAACTTAATTTAATTTAACTTAATTTAAAGTCTCTATTTATAAAGACAGCCGCATTCTGAGATACTGGGAGTTAAGACTGTAACATATAAATGAGAGGAGACACAATTAAACTCATTACCTAGATACCCTGACACCAGATGGCATTAGGATGTTTTTTTCTCCCCCTTTCCCTTGTGCTTTTGGTTCTATTTTTGGTAGAGCCTAACTTCTACTCTATGTTTACATTTTATTGTAGTCCTTTCATCTGCTGTGCTCATACCCACTTTTAAAGCATATACTAGTAGGTACTGTTATGCACACATGCCCAGTCATAAATCTAAACATGTCAATCCATCTGCTGATCAAAGTCATGGTATGGTTAAATGGTGGCAGCCATTTTAATTGTAATCTAATATTACTTGATCACCATGGAAAACTGGTAGATGTGGAAGCTATAGGAGACAACAGTTCAGTCAAATCTCAGCAAAGAGATTATTTAGTCTTATAGAATAATAGAGAAATTACCTGGCTACTGGTTCCTCAGTTCCCAAGTGGTCTGGTCATGCCAGTATACTATCTGTGTGACTCTGTTATTTCACTAAAGTAAAGCATTGGGGACTCTCTAGTAAATAACAAATAATTTCATACAAGAGTATCAGTGTGTGTACAATTAGTATTTTTGTGGTATAACTGGTATTTTTATATATTTTAAATATATTAAAAGAACCATTATAAATTTAAGGTATTTCCAAACAAATTAAGTGTATGAAACAATATTATCTCTAAAGAGTACATTATTTCTGACACTAAATAAAAGTAAACTTACTATAATACTTAAACAATATTGAAAACATTGCAATGCAAAAACCAAAAGTTTACTAAAATATAAAATTCCTAAAGATAATGACTGTTAAATTTATAGTAAAGCCATTCAGATTTCCTCAATGAATATAAAAACATATGCATGCAGAAATATATAGTCACACATGTATACAAGCATGCATGTATATACATATATGTGTATATATATGTGTGTGTATTTATAAAATATATTAAATATGTACACAAATATAAAAGCATATACATCCAGAAATACATAATCACACATGTATACATGTATGTATGCATATTATATAAGTGTATATGTGTGTGAGTGTGCCTTTCACAAACTGTGAAAATAATGGCAATGGCCAACACTTATTAACGATTATTACCAAGTACTTAACTACATTCTTTATATACATTAAATCTTCTAATATTTTAAGCACTATTATAAATTAAATCCCAGTTTTCTTCCCATATCCATTTTGGGTTAATCATGAGCAAAACAAATTAAATGATAACAATGGCTAATTTATGTTTATTATTATTTTTTTGTTTATTATTTTAATAAGAGTATATCATAAAAAGATAAATACTATGAGAGCTCCTAATCAAGAATCCATAATTATTAGTTTCAAGCAATATTTATTCTTTTTCTAACGTATTGGGAATCTATAAAAATCAAACTTCTGGTTATTCTGTTCTTTTGTGGAACTCTCTTACAAATCAAATGATTCTGGAGTAATTCAAAATCCCAGTAGCACTCTTTATTAAATTAAATTCTAAGGTGGTAATGACACAGACCCACCACCCAGTTACCCATTAATTTCACCACAGGAATTTTTCCAGGTGTGGACATATGACTCAACCCAAGCCATTCTAAGTCCTCTGATATGTATTTTTCAAAAATGGAGTTGAAGTAGTTTTACTTTGGCGATCTTGCAGTTCTAAATATGCTAATCCACCGTTTCCATGTCTCATGTCACATGGAGAAAGCCTATCTTCAGTAGGAGGAAATAAGGTCCATGCACATATGGCATAGAAGCAGTAAATGAGGTAAGACTGAGAAGAAGGAATGCAGAGAGAGGTATGTAGAGGAAGCAAGGAAGGAAAGAGTAGCAGGACAAGGAAAGAGTAAGGGGAAAAAAGAAGAGAACTGAAAGCCTGATTTGTGTCTCTAGATAAAGTCAGACCTCAAAGCAGCTGCATGATGAAAAGTATTTAACAATTAGCTATATATAAAAAATACAAAACAAACAAAACTCTGACATGGAGATTTATTCATTTCTGTATGGTTAATACTTCCAATAGGTTTTATTTCAAGTTATTTATATCACATCAAGGAATGCAAAATTGAGAGGAAATGATGATTAGTATATCACCATTTCCGTTATTCAGAAACAACACCAGGTGTACATTACCTCAAGAGGATCAATAATAGTAAAATCTAGTACAATAAGCAGGAAGCAATGAGATTTGGTTTATCAACTTGTCCTTTGACAATTGATATGAAAGAGAATAAAGTCCTCCCTAAAAACATTTATTTGCCTTACATATACTGAATGCACCAACACACATGAAACTAACAATGTCTAATAGGTAGAAATTACTAGATATTTTTAAATAAATAAATTTGACATACCTTAGAGATACTGTGGGTTTAGTTCCAGACAACCAAAATAAAGGAAATACCAAATTAAAGCAAATCAAGTAATTTTTTTGGCTTCCTAGTACATGTAAAAGTTATGTTTACATCATACTATAGTCTGTTAAGTGTAGCCATAACATAATCTTTAAAAAGCTACATACCTTAATTAAAAATCACTTTATTATTGTCACTCAGTTAGTTGCGTGCCTGGCTCTTGATCTCGGCTCAAGTCATGACCTCACAGTTCATGGGACTGAGGAATGAGTCAGACTTTGTGCTGACAGCACAGGGCCTGCTTGTTTTCCTCTCTCTCTGCCCCTTTCCCACTTGTGTCCTCTCTCAAAATAAGTAAACCTTTTAATAAAATAATACTTTATTACAAAAATTGCTAACCATCATTTGAGTTATCAGTGAGTTTTAATCTTTTCGCTGGTAAAGGATCTTTCCTTGATGTTGATGGTTGATGTCCAATCATGGTGGCAGCTGCTGAAGGTTGAGGTCGCTGTGGCAACTTCTTAAAATAAGACACTAATGAAGTTGGTCACATTGATTGACTCTTCCTAGCACAAACGATTTCTCTATACAACGTGATACTGTTTGAAAGCATTTTACCCACTGTAGAGCTTCTTTTAAAATTGGAGTCAATCCTCACAAACCTTGCCACTACTTTATCAATTAAATTTATATAATATTCTAAATTGTTTGTTGTTATTTTAACAGTCTTCAGAGTATCTACTCCAGGAATAGATTCCATCTTAAGAAACCAATTTTTTTCTTTCTTTGTTCAACCATAGGAAGTAAATCTTCATCTGTTAAAGTTTTATCATGAAATTACAGCAGTTCAGTCCCATCTTCATCCTCTACTTCTGATTCTAGTTCTCCTGCTGCTTCTACCACACCTGTGGTTACTTCCCCCACTCAGGTACTGAACTCATCATGAATGCATGAGGGTTGGAATCAAGTTCTCCCAAATTTCTGTTAATGTTGATATTTTGGCATCTTTCCATGAATCATGAATGTTTTTAATAGCATCTAGAATGCTGAATCCTTTCCAGAATGTTTTCAATGTATTTTGCCCAGATCCGTCAGAAGAATCGGTACCTATGACAGCTATAGCTTTATGAAATCCATGTCTTAAACAATAAGACTTGATAGTTGAAATTATTCCTTGATCCACTGGCTCCAGAATGTAGTTGTGTTAGTAGTCATCAAATAACATTCATCTCACTGTACCTCTCCATCAGAGCTCTTGAGTAACCAGAGGCATTGTCAATGATGAGGCATATTTTAATAAGATTTTTTTTTCTTTCTGAATAGTAGGTCTCAATAGAGGACTTTAAATGTTTAGTATACCATGCTGTAAACAGATGTGCTGTCATCCAGGCCTTGCCATTTCATTTATACAGTACAGGCAAAGTAGGTTTAGCATAATTCTTAAGGGTCCTAGGATTTTCTGAATGGTAAATGAGCATTGGCTTCAACTTAAAGTCAATAGCTACATTAGCCGCTAGCAAGAGAGTCAGTCTGTCTTTTGAAGCTTTAAAGCAAAGCATTGACTACTCTCTAGCTATTAAAGTCTTAAATGGCATTTTCTTCCGATAGAAGGCTTTTTCCTCTTCACTGAAAATGTGTCATTAATCATCTTAGCTAGATCTGCTGGATAACGTGTTGTAGCTTATACATCAGCACTTGCTGCTTCACATTGCACTTTCATGTTATGGAGATGACATCTTTCTTTAATCCTTATGAACCAAACTCTGGTAGCCTCAAACTTTTCTCCTGCAGCTTCCTCACTTCTTTTCTCCTTCACAGAACTTAGGGTCTTGCACTGGATTAGACTTTGCCTTAAGAGAATGCTGTGGCTGGTTTGATCTTCTAAAACTTTGTCTGTATCACAATTAAAGCTGTTTCACTTTCTTATCATTCATGTGCTCACTGGAATAGCACTTTTAATTTTCTTTCAGAACTTTTCCTTTGCATTTACAACTTGGCTAACTGGGAAAAGCAAGTGACAGCTTGCCTATCTCACTTTCAACATTCCTTCATCATTAAGATTAATCATTTCTACCTTTTGATTTAAAATGAAGAGACATGTGCCCTTCTTTTCCCTTGAACACTCAAGGGCAGTGTAAGGTAATGAATTGGCCTAATTTGAATACTGCTGTGTCTCAGCAAACAGGAAGGCCCAAGGAGAAGGAGAGAGATAGGGGAATGGCCAGTTGGTAGAGCAGCCAGAGCACACACAACATTTACCATTATGTTCACCATCTCATATGGGTATAGTTCATGGTGCCGCAAAATAATCACAATAGAAAAATCAAAGATTCCCTGATCATAGATGAGTATAACAAATATAATTATAATTTAAAAAACTTTGAAATATTGAGAGAATTACTAAAATGTGACACAGAGACACAAAGTGAGCAAATGCTGTTGGAAAAATTACACCGACAGACTCCATGCAGGGTTGCCACAAACCTTCAATTTGTAAAAAATTTAATATCTACTAAGTGCAATAAAATTAAGTGCAGTAAAATGAGGTGTACCTGTATTAGTGCAATTTAATTTAAAAAAATATTCAAAACACAATTTTTTATTTTCCATTTGACTGCCTCTTTTCATAAGATATGGAGAATTTTGCTCTATTCCATTCCATAAAATAAGCATTTCTTGGATAATCACATTTTATGACAATGGGCTTATATGGGATGGAATATATCCTCCAATAAAGTTTGTATGAATAAACTTATCAGGATAGCCATGTTTAGAATAATATAGTTATATAAAAACACAGAGATCTTAAGTAAATATCACATGGATTGGTCATGGATTAACAAATGACAAAAAGAAGGATAACGATGAGAACAATAGAAAGGGGTGTTTTGATATTTTAAGCAGTGGAAAAGAGATGAAGAGTCTTTAGGATGGTTATTTGGAGGTGGTATTGTGTACTAAAGAGTGTTGTCACCGAGGTCAAGTTATCTGCCTGGGATTCAGGACTTATCACTGAGGATGCAAGAAACTTTCTATGACTCAGTTTCCTCATCTGTTAATAGTGGAATTAAGACTGGAATTAGTGCCTACGTCTTGGATTGCTGTGATGACTGAATACATGTAACAAACTCAATAAATGTAGGTATCTTTATTTCAAGGAGATGCTTCAAGTAATATGACACAAATACAGAAGGCCATATAGACTACTATAAATAATTATATGTAAACAATTTGGACAACCTAGAAGAAATGGATAAATTTCTAAAAACATAACCTACCAAGCCTGAATCA
The DNA here is from genome assembly GCF_003009895.1 of Hyaena hyaena. Taxonomy (NCBI): domain Eukaryota; kingdom Metazoa; phylum Chordata; class Mammalia; order Carnivora; family Hyaenidae; genus Hyaena; species Hyaena hyaena. The sequence goes on from NW_024081053.1 coordinate 476,921, forward strand.
TGATGAGATAGCAAATCTGACCAGAATGTTACTAGTAATAGGATGAAATCAGTAACTAAAACCTCCTAAAAGGCAAAAGTTCAGGAACAGACAACATCACTGATAAATTCTACCATACAGTCAAAGCGTTAATACCAATCAATCTCAAACTCTTTAAAAAACAGAAGAGTAGGAAATTGACCCAACCTCATTGTATAAGGCCAGAAATACTCTGAAAACAACCACAGACTAGAATGCCATAAGAAAATAAAAATTATACAGCAATATCACTAACACATATGCAAAAATCTTCAACAAAATATTAGCAAGCCAAATACAATACGTTAAAAGGATCATGAACCATGATCAAGTGGAATTTATTCCAAGAATGCCAGTCAATCACTATGGTATACCACTTCAACAAAATAAAGGATAAAAATCATATAATCATCTCCAAAGATGCAGAAAAAGAATTTGGCATAATTCAACAGCTATTTATGATACAAACCGTCAATGGAGTGGATATAGTGGAAATATACCTCCACAAAATAAAGGCCATATATGACCACCCAATTCTAACATTATACTCAATGGTGAAAAGCTGAAACCTTTTCCTCTAGGATCAGGAACAAGACTGGGATACCCACTCTTGCCACTTTAATTCACTACAGTATTGGAATTCCTAGCCAAAAAAGTAGGCAGAAAAAAATAAAAGCTTCCAAATTAGAAAGGAAGTTGTAAAACTGTCACCTTTTGCAGATGACATGATTCTATACATGGAAAATCCTAAAGATTAAATTAATAAACTGTTAGAACTAATAAGCCAATCAAGTTGCAAGTTACATCAAGTTGCAAGATACAAAATCAATATCCAAAAATCTATTGTTGCTAATGAATTCTTAGCAAGGGAAATTTCAGAAAACAATCACACTCATGTAAAAAAGAATAAAATATCTAGGAATGAATCTAATCAAGGAAATGAAGGACTTGTGTATTGAAAACCGTAAGATATTAATAAAAGAAATGAAGGAAGACAGAAACAAATGGAAAGATAGTACAATGCTCATGGATTAGAATGTTTGATATTATTAAAATGTCTATACTACCCTGGGGTGCCTGGGTGGCTTAGTCAGTTAAGTGTTCAGGTTAGGCTCAGGTCATGATCTCATGGTCTGTGATTTTGAGCCCTGCTTTGGGCTCTGAGCTGACAGCTCAGAGCCTGGAGGGTGCTTCAGATTCTGTGTCTCCCTCATGCTCAAAGTCCGCTCATGCTCTGTCTCTCTCTCTCTCAAAGATAAATAAACATTAAAAAAATGTTTTAAATGTCTATACTGCACAAAGCAATACACAGAATCAATGCAATCTCTATCAAAATTTCAGTGATGTTTTTCAGAGAAATAGAACAAAGAATTATAAATTTTGTATGGAACCGTAAAACACTCCAAATAGCAAAAGGAATTTTGAGAAAAAAATAACAAAGCTGAAGGCATAAGAGTCTCTGATTTCAAACTGTATTACAAAGCTATAGTAATTAAAACAGTATGCTAGTGGGGTAAAGACAGACACACAGAACAGCGGAATAGAATGGAGACCTCAGAAATAAACCCACACATGTGGTGGATTAATTTAGGACTACAGAGCCAAGAATATATAATGGGGAGAGGACAGTCTTTTCAATAAATGGTGCTGGAAAAATTAGATAGCCACATGTAAAAGAGGGAAAGTAGACCACTAGCATCTACCATTCACAAAATTAAAAATGGATTAAAAACTTGAATGTAAGACCTGAAATCATAAACCTCCTTAAAAATAACAGTTAGATGTAGATCTTAGCAATGATATTTTTGACTCTGATACCAAAAGGAAAGCAAAAATAAACAAGTAGGACTCTATATCAAAGAAGGTACTGCACAGTAAAGAAAACCATCAACAAAATTTTATGGTATATATTGATATCCACTTGTGTGTGTGTGTGTGTGTGTATATATATATATACATGTATATATCACTTTTTTATGGCTTTACATATATACATGTATATATGTAAAGCCATAAAAAAGTGAAATCTTGGGGCACCTGAGTGGCTCAGTTGGTTGAGCCTCCGACTTCATCTCAGGTCATGATCTCATGGTTCATGGGTTCAAGCCCCATGTCAGGCTCTGTGCTGGCAGCTCAGAGCCTGAAGCCTGCTTCAGATTTTGTGTCTCCCTCTCTCTCTCTGACCCTCCACTGTTCACGCTCTGTCTCTCAAAAATAAACAAACATTTTAAAAAAGTGAAATCTTGCCATTTGCAACACACAGATGGACCTCAAAGGCATTGTGCTAAGTAAAATAGGTCAGGTAGAGAAAGATAATACACTTGGTCTCAGTAGTATGTGAGACTGTGAAAAATAGGTGAACACTTATAGTTTAAATAAATTGCATTATTTATTTAAGAAAATAAATTAAAAATTAAATTAAAAAATTAAAGAAAAATAAGTCTTTCCTTAAATACCTATGCACTGGAGCAAGGGTAGATGATCTGAATGTAAATTGGAAACCAAAAGATAAAGTAAATTTGTTGAAAAAATACCAGAGAACTAGGATAATTGTCAAAGGTATCATCTTTAAACAAACACCTGCAGAAATACAATTTCCTTTCATATGGATAGTTACTACCATATAGGGACCTGCTACTCAAGGCACTGATACTGATTATAAAAATAAGAGGAAGAGGCAGGGAGGGGAGATGAGACGGGAAAGGGAGGTGGTAGGCAAAAAGCAAGGTAATATTTTACCAATTTTTGTTAGGTACTCTGTCCATATGTTCAAAAGTGGGAGAAAGAAAAAAAAAATCCTGTCCTTATTCATGTTTACAAAGAGAGTTTGTCTAGTTTCTAAAACAATGCCCAGAAAATAATAAACACTTAATGAGTATTTGAATGACTGACCAATTTAAAACTTGATTTATGCTATAGAAGAAAAATATTGCAGGGCTACTTCTTTTTCTCTGCATGAAAATGAGCAAAAAAAAAATCAAAAGAATTTTTAAAAAATTTAATGCATGACATTTTAAAAAACTAAATAAAGTGCCTCTATCTAAAACAGTGGTTTTCTAAAGTATGGTATGAAGTCCTTGTCAGTCCTTAGGACTTTTTCAGGGAATCCCTGAGGTCAAACTATTTTTATAATATTTTCAGAGATATTATTTTCTTTTCTCTTTGCACTGATATGTGCACTGATGTTGTTAAACCAAAGGTGGGTAAAACTGTTGGTACTTAGTCCTAAATAAGGCAGGGTCACTGGAATGTACTAGTAGTCAACAGCCATATGCTTACTTTTAATAAGTAAGTAGACAGATAGATAGAGACAGACAGACAAATGTATAAATTAAGTTTGCTTAATAATCTCCTTGATAAAGCAGTAAAAAATAAAAAATTACTAAAAATTAACTCTTGAGGATACCTTTTTAATGGTCTATTTGATAAAATGAGAAGTACTTATTAAGTAGTTGTGTCATGTTTGAGATACAAGCTTAATTAGCCATGTGTTTTTATCAAATATTGTTTTTTAAGTTTATTATTTTTTTTGAGAGAGAGAAAGTGAGCAGAGGAGGGACAGAGAGAGAGGGAGAGTGAGAATCTCAAGCAGGTTCTGTGCTGTCAGTGCAGGGCCCAAAGTGGGGCTCAATCCCACCAAAAGTTAGGATTATAAACTGACCCATAATCAAGAGTTGGACGCTTAATCAAAATTAAGAGTCAGCTTAACTGACTGAGCCGCCCAGGTGTCCAAACATCACCTTTACTTAGAAGAATGAATGACAGAACAACTGGTAACTCAGACTTGAGTATCTGACAGATGTTTTCTCAAAAATGAATGAAATGGGTTTGTCTCAAAAACTGGGGTGCCTGGGTAGCTCAGTCGGTTCGGCGTCCGACTTCGGCTCAGATCATGATCTCATGGTTCATGGCTTCGAGCCCCAGTCAGGCCCTGTGCTGACAGCTAGCTCAGAGCTTGGAGCCTGTTTCAGTTCTGTATCTCCCTCTCTTTCTGACCCTCCCCTGCTCATGCTGTCTCTCAGAAATATGTTAAAAAAAAAACATTTAAAAAATATGAATGAGTTTGTCACTTCAAGTAAAACATCATATTACTTCTTAACTTAAAATTGAAAACTTTAAAGAATTAGAATTTAAAAAAAAGAAACTTGTATCTGTCATAGTGAACTTGACAGGTTATCAATACCTAAATAGTTTTTGGATGGTATCAGTGATGACATTAATGAATGTTATGTTTTGATTTTATAAAATGAAATATGTAAACATATAAGAGACTTCCATAACTCAGTGATACACTATTTTCAAACTAACCAATGCATTTTACAAAGTTATTTGTGGGTAAATATGAATTCAATGAGCACCCTAGACCTATGGATATTCATTTATCAGAGTAAAAAGCTTACTGATATGATTTCAAGATTCTACATCCCAATTACAACTTCTGTGGAAACTTCTCTATGTGTTGAGTTCTGTGTAGTATCAAAGAAAATCACCCACAATTATATGAAATACTCCTTTGTTTTCTAACTAAATCTGGGTAAAGCTGGATTTCCTTCATATACTTCAACAGAAACTATATACTGAAATACATTAAGTGTAGGATCTTCTACTAAGATACACATAAAACAGATTTGCACAACTTTAAAAAAGTATTTTCTCATGAAATTGTTTTTGTTTCAAAAATGTAATTTTCAGTGAAATGTTATATCAACATGCAACATGTTTATTATTTAATATTATGATTTTAGAATAAATTAATATTTTCTAAGTTCAATTTTATGGCATAGCAGACATTAATACATGTATAACTCATCCAGACAAGAATTCTAAAGGGCCTTCACTAATTTTATAAATGAAAAAAGTACTTGATTTCCAGAAGTTTGAGAACCATTTCTCAAATTCATGTAAATGCCAAATAAGAAGAATTAGTAGCTGAATTTTATTCTATTAATGGTTGGCTTCACAAGATTTTTGGCTACCTATTTTCATACTCAGCTTCTTGATTTGTTTCAATTCTTTCCAGTTCTGATTTCTTAACTATAGCCTCAGCTTTGCTAACACATATGCCCTAGATGTCTCTTATTGACCCCGATACCCGATCACAGTTCCATGTAGTTTTTTGACTCCCAGCATTGGCTTCACTTTGCCTTTGCCTGCAAGATCACATCTGCATCTAGATGGCCCACTAACCCAGCACATAAGATATTACTTCTTGGCCCTATGTTTGGGTTTGATATCTATAAGAACACATATCATTTGATCCAGATTACTGAGTGGTAGTTGCAAACTAATGATGGTTTATTATACTATCTCCCTAATTTTTTGTAATATTTCTAAATTATAGAATATTTAATATTTAAATATGTATAAATATTTAAACTCCCTTATTAAGCATCTGTAATTTCCTCATATACAACTAAGATATGAGATCATTATCTAGCTGATCAGCAAAAGCAAATAATATCCAGCAAAGCAAATATTATTGATTAATATGATGATGTAGGGGCTCCTGAGTTGCTTAGTCAGTTGAGCATCCAACTTAGACTCGGGTCATGATGTCATGGTTCTTGGGTTCGAGCCCTGCGTCAAGCTCTGTGTTGATAGCTCAGAACCTTGAGCCTGCTTCAGATTCTGTGTCTCCCTCTCTCTCTGCATCCCCGCCCCCATCTCTTTCTCTCAAAAATAAATATTTTAAAAAATTTAAAAATATGAAGTAAATGTTGTATTGTATACAATGTGGCTTACTGGGGGTTTAGACTCCTGTATTCAATCATGAGTACTGCAGGTATGCCACTTTTTCCCTGTAATCACTATGCTTCAGACCTCTTATGGTCACGTGTACCACAAGCCCTTTTAAGTAAAACAAATAACAACCAGGGCTAGAACTTTGGTACAGCAGGCCCAAACCCCAAAAACACATTAGTAACGAAGACAGTCTGGGCTCATCACTATAATGAATTTACAAGCATAACATCATGTGGCATTATTAAAAACTCAACCGTGGCATTTATAAAGATGACCCTCAGGTTTTCCCTAAGAGTTTTTCTTTAGTTGCAAGCATTGCAATTTGGTAATAACTTCTCCAGAAGTGTCTCATTAATGCCAGCTAAGGAGTTTCATTCATTTTACTGCAGCCCTGCCCATCTGTACTTTGACTTTTTCTTCATAGTCCTTAGTTTGTGTAAACCAAAGAAGATAAAAGGAAAATAAAATTAAAATGTCTTTCCTATTCATTCCTTCAGGAGAAAAACTTACGGCTGTCAGAATTGCTAAGGGAAAAATTTTATATATATATAAATATATATAAATATACACATACATATGCATGTGTTTGTCTGAATACCATATTATGTAAGTGGTAAGGTACAAAAATTAACTGAGAACTACAAATGTTTCCTCCTGGGAAATAACCTTTCTGGCTGCACTTGGCCTACACTGTCCTAAAGAAAATATCTTTAACGAATCAGGCATCCAAATACAGCTCATTTATAACAGTATACCTGTCTATAATGAGAAATGAATGCATTAGGAACATTATACTTTTTTGTAACTAAACTAACGTTAATTAATACTTAAGTGCTAATAAATTAATCCTCATCTAAATGTAGAGTAATAGTAATGAACTCTTTGATCTGGAAATAAAACAATCTAATAATATAAGATATACCTTGAAAGATATCAAAAGCTCCTCAAACTAGCTCATAATCCCAACTTGTGCACCTGTGATATTAGAGTTGTGGAAAATAACACAGGTCATCAGCTATCTCATTATTTCTAAATAATATATGGTGCTTGATAAGAAAAAACTACATATTTTGAAAAAAATTAATATTTTGAGAAACAGGTGAGTACATTTCTGAGAGGAAAATATCTTGGTTTTAATTCAGCAAAGTGTACCCGACAGTTCCAATGGAAGCAGAATTTTGCAATTAACTTGTTCCATTCTGTGGGAAAAGCAATTATTAAGTACAGCCTAGATTAATGAGGAAAGGGGTTGCTAGGAAGATTACAGGCTGACCAGGTGTGAACCCATATAACCCATTCACACTCGAACTGATGAGTTAAGAACAGATCTTGGGATCACAATTCCTTGGCAAGCTGGTCGTTTTTGGGTTTCAGCAGGGTTTCAGCATTCATTTCCCATTTGACATGGTTATTAAGATAGAATTTATGGCCCTATAGCACCATTTAGGATACTTCTTTAGAGAAGCAGCGTACCAAGAGAAGCAAAAATATTGTTCATTGTTTTTCAAATATAGAAATGTTACAATTCGACCAAGAGATTTTCAAAGATTTCTTTGACTTTTTTTTTTTTTTTTAAACTGAAGAGAAACTACTTGGGAGGTGTTGGGGTTATTATTGAGGATGAAAAAACTATATACAATGCTTGGCTAGCTAAAATGTGACCCAGAGATTGCTGGTAGGCTGCAGTTAAGCTTGGGGGGGGGGGTGGCACGTGCAGTTCTCTTGGAATGTCTGAAGCCTGCTTAACTGCCCAGACTGATGCCCAGGGTGGCCCTCCCAGGTGTTTCTGCAGTCCCTGGGGAACTCCATTATCGATGCATTGCATACAAAGTTTAGTAAAATAACAGGATAATAGATCCTTGCTGTTTATCTCTGACTGGAGTAGTCACTTGGGATTGTTCACCTTTAAGTCATGTACCCTCTGTTTTTGCATGCCTGAAATGTTGTATGCCATCTGTACACAACAAGCCAACCAAAATTTGTGTTTGGCCTGACACTGCAATAAATGACAATAAGAGTGAGGCGAACCTGGTCTTTGACTCCCTGACCCCCTCACCCCCGACCTTGTCCTTTCTTTCTTAGCAAAGTGTGGACTAATCTTTTTCATAGGCATAGCAGGGTTTGCTGGCTATTCTCAGCAGGGAGGCTGCATATGGTTTTGGTATCAATTATTTTACTTTGTAGAATAAAATAAGGAAAAGCATACATAATCAATGAAGGAATTGTTCACTAAACTCTTTTAGCATATACAACCTCCGAAGGAAAAGGATTATACAATTCTAAATAGTATCTCTCAAAGTAATATTTTTGTTTCTGATACTTTTTAAGAATTAATGTAATTCATTGGCTTTCATAAAAACTGTTCCAACTGGAATCTGGGGATAATTGAGGACTTAGCCAACCATTCTAAGGTAGCACCAAAATGTGGGGTACAAATAAGTAGGGCAAATTCCTGGAACTTAGACTTACTAAATCAGCAACATTTAGTCAGATCTCTGGAATGGCAGCTGGGAACCTGAATTTGTCAAAGCCACCTAGATATTTACATAGTAAACATCTGAAACTATTTTTTTTCCAAGAAATAATTTGTATCAATATAGAAGATAAGGAATTAAATATTTTCACAGGAGCACACCAATACCACACAATCAATGATGTGTAAAAGATCATTGAGTTTAACAAGGATTAAAGTGAAATGAGAGACTGAGTATCCAGATTCTAAATCATCTATTTTTTTTTCATTATATCTTACCTTATGCAACATTTCTACAACATTCCTCCAGACAGAGCTTCTCTGGATCTAATGCCAAAACTGACAGGATCTAATATTTACTGAATATTAATAATCTATTTCTACAATTCTACAGTTTTAGGCATACAGCCTCGTAGGGAAAAAAGAGCTATTAATTCTAAATATTTTAAGTTCCCCACTATTGCAGTCTTGCAAAGATGCTGATCTGATTATGTCATTGCTGTATTCCTATTTGTAACATTTTCATTAATGTATTCCTGTTGGTAACATTTTCATTTCAGTCTCTCAAAAAGTGGCATAAACAAATTTCAATGCATTAAGAGAAATATTAACCTGTAACAGCGAATAAAAAAATGTAAATCACGTTACCTAAGGATTTTTATAGACTACAAATCTAATTCCCATTTATGAAGTGGATGCCAGGGATTTATGTTTGAAATAATATATCCTTTTAAATTTTGTGCCTTTAATTTAGCTTCTCTTGCACATGTTCATAGCACTTTAATTCCATCACATTGCTCAAAGATATATGTTTCTCTGGGACATTTTAAAACTGCAAAATCTCACTTAGGGCTTCAAATGCTAGGAGATTACTTTTTTGAGTCTTAGATTTAATGATAATCCTCTTAACAATCGGTTAAAAAAAAGAATTTATTTTGTTTCAGAGTCGTGTGTTTGTTGTGTGTGTGTGTGTGTATGTACCTTACCATAATTGGTATTTTATCCTAAGAGACTTGACACCTTTTAATCTTGTTTGATTAAAAAAGTCATTTTTAATTCTGCTTTATCTCCTTTCCTGTGTTGTCTGCTGATACAGTAGGAGGAGAAGGATGGAGCTTCCTTTTTCTTCTACAGCATCAAGGACTCAAAACACACATTATGAAATAAGAACCAAAGTCTAAACATAACAACGCCTAGTTGTGCTTACAAAATTTGTAAATCAAACTGAGATACCTCATTAAAATGATTGAAAGCACAGAAGAGTAGCTCGTCAACCATGCATCAGAAAATACTAAAATTACACATGCTTGCTTGAAAGGCTCGCAGTTTGACTGCCACAGCATTCCTAGACACACCAACTGATAAGCAGGGTGCCCGCCAAGATAAGCCACCAGGCCAATGAGTGTAAAAGGAAACAGTGACAAGACAAATGCTTTATTTCTGTTGTTGGTACTGGTAACTATAGAACTCACACCAAGCCTAGCTGAGGTGTCTTGAAGAAAATCTACAGCATTTTAAAAGGGTGGTGATGGAGGTGCTAGAAGTTTGATAGTAAAGGAAAGGAGAGAAACAATGGAGGAAATCTTCTTTCACAAAAGGACTTGCAGTTTCTAGCAGGTGTTTCTTCTGAATTATAAAATACAGATAAAGAATAATGATATTAAAAAACAGGCAATGGCACCTAATGTTTAAGGATAAAGTTTTATGTCTGCTAAAACATGGGCTTTAATGCCATTTCATTCATGTTTGAGTTACGTATGATTAGCAAAAACGAACATGGGAGGTTTGCTCAGTCTTTTTATTTCAAATTATAGCACACACTGAGAAAGATTTTCAATTTAATACCCATTAGTCAAATGAATTGTTAACATTTGTCTTGATGTGTATTCATATCTAGGATTGTTTGATTTCCTAAAAGCTTGGAATACTATGTACAGTGTGGAGAACTTGCATCCACATTGCAAAGACAGAATAAATTACCTCAAGTGTAGATGATTGTCATAAAAAAGATGTTTCAGACTTGCAAAAACACACATTACTCCCATCTGGTAAATGGTAACTACTAAAATATTTATAAATATCACATTATAATTCACATGTCACACATGGTAGTGATATTCAATTTTCATGTCTCCCAATTAAAAGCCATTATGTATTGTGTAATACACATTTGTGTATCTAACAGAAAAATAAATGATTTCCTTAATATCTTCACAGGGATTACTTATTCATCCTGCTGTGCAAATAATGTAAATACAATATTGAAGGAGGTAAAACACTATGTCTTACTAAAGTTTATTTGTGCTTGTTTGCAATAACATGATAATTGCTTCTACTAGAAGCATCTAGGGTTTAGGCTCATAACTGCTGATCTCAATTTTTCTTTTAAACATTCTCTCAGTCAAATAGTTGGATACTATGCAGCACTTAGATACTTTCTGTAGGAATAATGGGTATGGTTAAACAACATACATAAAAGAAACCATTTCCCATAAACACTTTGAAAAAAGACTAATTAATTTATGTGATTCAAACATAAATCATACATTGTTTAACGACAACAAATGGACTCTATTTAATTTATAGGAGAGAGTACATTTGAATGCAATTACATAGGTGATAAGAATAACTAGATACCAGGCCAAATGCAACAACTTTTATAGAACAACTCATGTGAAGGTACAGTCATGATATATTAGTGTGCCAGAAACCTTCTTAAGTTTCTTTCCTTCAGATAACAAAATAATTTTTTAACAAAATAATTTTTGAAACATTCTTTTTCCATTTCTAACCCCCAGTCTCAAATTTAAATTTCTTTCTTCTTTTTTTTTTTTAATTTTTAAATGCTTCTTTTATTTTTGAGAGAGAAACACACACACAGTGCTAGCAGGGGAGGGGCAGAGAGAGAGGGAGACACAGAATCTGACAGGCTCCAGGCTCCAAGCTGTCAGCACAGAGCCCAACGTGGGGCTTGATCTCACAAACTGTGAGATGATGACCAGAGCCGAAGTTGGACACTTAACCAACTGAGCCACTCAATCACCCCATAAGGTAAATTCCTTCTTACAATTTTGTATGTTTAGTGTTTCTTACATAAAAGTTAATAAATCTAAAATCTTACCTAATTATTTTGAAGGCAGTATGCTTTCCACTGTGAAATTTCCTCAAGCAATCCTCCTTTGAAGACTTTCTTTTGAAAATGATTTGTCTTCACTATTCCTAATATTCCTCTTATATTCCCCCATGTAATATATTACTGCATCATATTTCCTTTACTGTGGGACTGTATTTTATCACTCTGCAGTATAACAAAAATTCAACTCTGTCATTTCAGAGCCTTTATATACAGTCCATTTTAAATGAATCCCTTCTGTCTGTTATATATTCCTTAATCATGGTCACTAGGTTATAGGTCTGTCTTTCTCCTCAGCTTTCCAACATGCTCTAATATTGCCTATTACAACTCTTTTCTTTGATACTTCTGCTTCCTTAAACTTTCTTAAAATAGATACGGGCATAAAAGCTCTTAATGAACTATAAGGCATTATGGAAATACTGGTGTTCTTTTGTTGTTATTGCTTATTCATTCAAACATGTAGCTGCTAAGCAGCTACTATTTGATATGCTATACTTTTAAAAATTTATTTTGATAGAGAGAGAGAGAGAGAGAGAGAGAGAGAGAGAGAGATCATGACCAGGGGAGGAGCAGAGAGAGAGAGAATCACAAGCAGGTTCTGCGCTGCCAGTGCAGAGCCCAATGCAGGACTCATAAACGCATCATGACCTGAGTCAAATTTCAGAGTCAGATGCCTAACTGAGTGAGCCATCCAGGGGCACCTGACATACAATCCTAGTAGCCCTTAAAGTATGGTCTGAGAACCTTGAGTGTTCCTTATACACATTCGAGGTCTCAGAGGAGATTAAAACTTTTTACATAATAACACTAAGACTCTATTTACCTTTTTCTCTTTCATTTTCTCATAAGTATACAATGGTTTCTAGAAGCTACATGACACTTAGTTCTGATGGCTAATGGAAAGTGTGCTTCCATATTTCACAATTTTAAAACTGTGTAAGCTTTCATTTCTTTTTTAATGTTTATTTCTTTACTTTGAGAGAGAGAGCAAGAGTGTAAGTGGGGGAGAGAGAGAAGCAGAGAGAGAGAGGTAAGACATCCCAAGTAGGCTCCATCCTATCAGTGTAGAGCCTAACAATGGCTCAAAATCATGAGCCATGAGATCACGACCTGAGTTGAAACCAAGCAGATGCTGAACCAACTGAGCCACCCAGGAGTCCCAGTAAGCTTTAATTTCTAATACGGTAAAAGTCACTACCTATAGGGAAGATGGCAAAGGTTTTCTGAAAAGGACAGGGTAGTAAATAGTTTAGGGGTGGCAGGCCATGTGACATCAATCACACTACTTAATTCTACCATTGTAATGACAAAACAGTCACAAAACTATATGAAAACAGGGGCACCTCGGTGGCTCAGTGGGTTATGCATCCGACTTCAGCTCAGGTCATGATCTCATGGTTTGTGAGTTTGAGCCCTGTATGGAGCTCTGTGCTCACAGCTCAGAGCCTGGAGCTGCTTCAGATACTGTGTGTGTGTGTCTCTCTCTATCCTTCCACCCTCCTCTCTCAAAAATGAAGAAACATTAAAAAATTTTTAAAAACTACATGAAAATAAATTAGGGTACCTCTGTTCCCATAATAATTTATAAAAGCAGGACATGAGCTGGATTTGGCTTGCAGGCCACAGATGCCAACTTCTTTGGTTTTTGGGTCCTCACTATTTTTTAGAGTTGCAAAAACTCTATGAAAAAAAAAACAACCTTATGAAACCAAGAACTTCGAAAACCACAGCGGAAGTCTACTAAGGTTGAATTAAGTGTTATGATGATATTCCCAAAAGAACTGTCTAGCAGGAAAGCTAGACATAGTATATTGGGATAGCTTCTATATTGGCAATATGTCAAAGACGATATGAAGTGGAAAAGGTAGAAACTACCCCACTCAATTCAAAGTAATGATTTAAAAATGCCATGGAATTCATCAGAGAAAAAGAATACCTATATTTTCCAGTAGATAGGCAAGGTGGAAACCATTTGGGGTTGAAGAGTTCTCTTTTCTTTGCTACATATAAATCAAGTCACAAGGTAAGTCTTAGAAAACTTTTGTATATGTGTGTTTTAAAGTAAAATAGGGTAGCTAACTTATCGGTTAAACCTGATTTGTTTCAGCTAAATTGTGTATTGTTTTTAATTGTTATTTTTTAATGATGGATCTTGAGGGGTGCCTGGGTGTTTGGCTCAGTGGGTTGAGCAACTGACTCTCAATTTCAGCTCAGGTCATAATCCCAGGATTCTGGAATCAAGCCCCATGTTGAGCTCCATAATAGGCGTGGAGCTTCCTTAAGATTCTCTTTCTCTCTCTCTGCCTGTCTCCCCAGCTCTTGATCTCTTTCTCTCCCTCCCCTTTGCTCACTCTCTCTCTCAAAACTTTTTATTTAAATATTTTGGGTCTTGAATAAAATAGTTTAAGGTTTTCATTTACCTAAGATATTTTAAAGGAAGTAATATTAGTGCAGTCAATGTTATATCATGTTCTCCAAATTTACTATCCATCTCACAGACACAGATTCTAAAATGGAATGTATTTACTCAAAAAGGATTAAAAACTTGAATATAAGACCAGACACCATAAAACTCCGAAAGAAAACATAGGTGATAAGCTCCTTAACATTTGTCTAAACAATCTTTCTGGATCAGACTCCAGAAGCAATGACCAAAGAAAGCAAAAAATAAACAAGTGTCACTACATCAAACTAAAAAGTATCTACACAATGATGGAGACCATTAACAAAAGAATAAGCAACCTAGGGAATAGGGAAAAATATTTTCAAATCATGTATCTGATAAGGGGTTCATATACAAAATCTATACAAACTCATAAACCTCAACAACAACAACAACAACAATCCAATTAAAAATGGGCAAATCACCTGAGTAGAAATTTCTTCAAAAGTGACATACAGATAACCAACAGGCACATGAAAGATGTTCAACATCAAGAAAATGCAAATCAAAACCACAGTGAGATATCACCTGACACCTGTCAGAATGTCTATTATAAAGAAAAGAAAGAAAATACATTAGTAAAGATATGGAGAAAAAGGAACTCAGAATCACTGTTGGTTGGTGCAGCCACTATGGAAATCATTACTGAAGTTCTTCAACAAATTAAAAACAGAACTATCATACTTCAGTAATTCCACTTTTGGCCATTTATCTGAAGAAAATGAAAACACTAATTTGAAAAGCTATATGTCCTCCATATGCTCACTGCAGTATTATTTACAAAAGCTAAGATATGGAAACAACCCAAATGTTCACTGATGAATGAACAGATAGAGAAGATGTGGTATAAATACACATACAGACAGTCCCCAACTTAACAACAGTTTGACGTAACATTTGTTGACTTACCAGAAGTGATACTCATTCAGTAGAAACAATACTTTGAATTTTGATCTTTATCTGGGCTAGTGACTTTTGGTACAGCTCCCTGTCAGCCATATAATAATGAGGGCAAGCAACTGATACCTTTAAGCCATTCCGTATCCATATAACCACTCTATGTTTCACTTTCAGTATTCAGTAAGTTACATGAGATATTCACACTTTATTATAAAATATACTTTATGTTACATATTTCTGCCCAAGTATAGTATAATGTAAGTGTTCTGGATCCATTTAAAGTAGGTTAGGCTAACCTAGGATGTTCAGTAGTTTATGTAAATTAAATGGATTTTCAACTGATGATGTTTTCTACTCAAATGGGTGCATTGGGAGATGACTCCATCATAAGTCAAGCAAGATCTGCACAATGAAATACTACTCAACTATACAAAAACAATAAAATTTTGCCATTTGCAACAATAAATGGATCCTGGAAGTATTATGTAAAGTGAAAATTCAGATAAAGACAAGTATTGTATGGTTTCACGTATATCTGGAATCTAAAACACAGAACAAGTGAACAAACAAAAATATTGTCTGTATTCCTAGATACAGACAATAGATTTATGATTGCCAGAAGGAAGGGGGCAAAATGGGTGAAAGAGATCAAGGGGTACAAACTTCCAGTTATAAAATAAAGAAGTGATGGTAATGCAATGTATACCATGAGGACTATCATCACTAATATTTTATTAAAAACTGAAATTTTTATGGAAGAAAATCTTAGAAGTTCTCAATATAAGGACCAATATGAATTTGTATGGTTAACAGACAGTATAGACAATTCTATGACCATTTCACAAGGTATACAAATAAATAATTATGGTGAACATCTGAAACTAAAATAAGGTTGTATCTCATTTATACCTCAATACAAAGATGTACAATGAAGACCACTGTTTCTTCCTTAGGATGTATATGCATGCATATATCTGTGTATGCAAATTGTAGGAAAGGTACTAGAAAAATTTACCACAGCTTTTTATGCAATTATTCTCAACTGTTGGTCACTTCAGAAGCATATGAGGTGGGGGAAGGGCAAAGGTTCCCACCTGAAAAATTTTCTAGGTCCCATGGTAGCCCATGAAATCAGTCTCGTCAACAGGATCTCATACAATCTCATGTAGGAGGCAGTGGGTAAAATCAATGTGCAGTCATTTATGAGAAACAGCATTCTAAGCATTACTTGAAGAATTTCCTCAGTAAGCATTCACTCTGTACTAAATGCATATGTAGCTTCAAGTCTATCTCTAGGAATCTTCAGGCATCCCTGTTTATAATGCTACCTACAGGTTAGCTACCTACAGGTGCTAACCTTTCCTATGTATTTATAGTTCATCTTACTTTATTTTCCAGTGTCTGTATTCTCTTATGTAGCCTCCAAAAATTATTAATACATCCTTAGAAAGTTTAGATTAATTATCTCTTAACTTCAAACCTTTGTTTTTATACTTTGAGATATTCTCTCCCCTCACCTCTTTCTTCACTTGTAAAATTGTAGTCTTTAAGCCATCTCTTCTATAAACCTTTCCTTTATTTGATTCTCAACTACTGTTCTTTTTCCTTATAGATAATTGTACTTGTCACTGAGCACTGCCTTTTCATATTAGTATATTATAATTATGTGATCCCTAGAGTTATCTCACCATTAAAACAGGATCTAAGAAGGGTGGATTCTTTAAGTTGTTGTTTTACAGAGTGTCTGGTATTCTGTAGATTTTCAACCAATGCTGATTGAATGAAAAGCAGTGGTTTTGTTGTATATTCCCAATGCGAAGTGACAAGGCAGTTTTATTTGATGCATTTCCAAGTGCAATGTTTTATTAAATCTCACTCCCAGACATTCTGCACACATCCCTCCATGTCCTCTCAACGTTTTTCCTCTATCTCCATCACTAAGGTCACACAGACCTAAGTAGGAACTGCAGACCTAATTAAGATAAAATGTGGTGTCCAGAAAGCACACAAAAAAGGATTATCTGTCCTGTCTCCAGCCAATCAGTTCTCTAAAGCCCTCTGTATATCTGAAATGATATATTAATTATTGGAAATCATATGCTTAATGTCACCCTCCTGTCATGCAATCTAACCTTACAGAGGGTATAAACTGTGTCCGTTTTCTTCATTACCATATTCCCAGTATTACAGTAGTTGGCTTGTAAAAGATGTTTATATAGTGCTTAATGAAATGATTAAATTTACCCATTCCCTTATTCCTTCACCTCATAAACGAACTAATCTTTATGCCAGAATGTGGAGATTACTCATAGACAACACTCTATTTTTATAATGCCAAATGATGACAATATTTAAGGCCTAAATCAATATAAAACCAAATGAAAACAGAAACATTTAAAATGGTTACAGTGAAAAAGAACAGACTTTAATATGCCTTTACCTCAGATATTAAAAGACATAAAATTCCTCCCACAAAAAAGCAAAACATTTGAAACAAAAAACCTGAACAGAATCCTTACATATCCTCCTATATTCATGAAAGCAACACTGATGACAGTCACTAGAATGACAATAATTTTGTACCTAGTACTAATATTTGTTCCTTTCATAGAAATATAAATACAAAATTATAGCAAAAATCCTTTAGGCTGATACTAACTAACAAAGGAAAAATATTTTCTCAACCAACTTTAACAAGAGATCACTCTACCATAACTGACATTTTCAAATCAGTGCTGCAAAAAATAGAACTTTGGCCCTGAGTGCTTTGACATGAATCTAAGTTCAACAGATATCTGTAAAAACACTCTTTTAAAGCAGTTGGTTTTCGTTTCTTGATGGTTACTCCTGTAGAAGTTAGTGTGCTGGTTTTTGCTCAACAGAGATGATCACCCAACAGCAAATAACTGGAGTAAGATTCTAGGAAGCAAAGTGGCCTCAAGAGCACAGACCCATAGCTGCCAACAGGCCAAGTGACAAGCGGTTTCTAAAACTAGTCCTTTTTTAACATCCAAATTTTGTAAACAGACCAACTCTATCAGTACACTATACTATAGCTCTGCCCTCTATTCATCATTATTCTAGGTAAGGTAAAGAATGACAGTCTTTTAAAGTTGGTTAACATATTATTACTCATATATAAAAGTTTATGTGATATATTTTGAATCTGTATTATGTTCAGTAGGGCATATATAATTCTTTTATCTAAATAAGAAAATTCTACAAAAATTGCTACAAAGATTTAAAGAAAGATGAGGAGTCAAAGGCAGTAATCTCCCAGGGCTCCAGGATGACAAATGGTAAATTTGCCAACTAATGATACTGCTACTATTATAAATAGATGAAAGAACAAATATTAATCCTTGACAGCCTTTCCATGGAGTTAATCATTAAATCATGTGAATCAATACACCCCAGAGTACTTTGATATTCTTTATCAAAATCTGCCTTTCATTAAGCATATTTATACTTACTAAATACCTTACTAAATACTATCTTTAGACTTCCCATGAGTACTTCCTAGTGTTCTAACAATAGTAGTTCATGAATGTTATTAAGCACCATGGAAATAAAAGGCTCCTAGAATCAAACACATTTGGAGAAGTCTAACTGAAAATAAAAAAAAAAAATTAAATTGGCTTTCCCCCTACAATCTTTTTTTTTCTCATAACTGTAAATATGTTAGTGCTTATTTTAAAAAATGAATGACACAATATGAAGTATTTCTCAAATTGTTTTATTACAAATGGTTTTACCCCTGGAATTATGTTGGTATTCTAAATTTTACCCTTGATTTATAATGTTTTTAAATAAGTTTATTTATTTTGAGAGAGAGAGAGAGAGAGAGAAGACAGGCATGTGTAGGAGATGGATAAAGAGAAAGGGAGAAAGAGAGAGTCCCAAGCAGGCTCCAAGCTGTCAGCACAGAGCCCCAAGTGGGGCTCAATCTCACAAACCATGAGATCATAACTGGGGTGAAATCAAGAGTCATATGCATAACAGACTGAGCCACCCACGCACCCCAATTTTACCCTTGATTTAAGCTGAATCCCTAAAAATTTGTATGTTATCATAAAAGACCCCAAAGAGCCGAATTAACCTTGAACAGTAAGAATAATATCAGAGATATCACAATTCCTATTGCAAAGCTATAGTATGACATTGGCATAAAAACAGACACATAGATTAAGGGAACACAACAGAGAGACCAGAAATAAACCAATGTATATATGATCAAGCAATTTTTGATAAAGGTGAAAAGAATGCACAATGGGGAAAATCTACCCTTTCCAATAAATGGTGCTGGGAAAACTGGACAGCTGTCTGCAAATGCATA
This sequence comes from Hyaena hyaena, assembly GCF_003009895.1. NCBI lineage: Eukaryota > Metazoa > Chordata > Mammalia > Carnivora > Hyaenidae > Hyaena > Hyaena hyaena. The sequence continues at coordinate 495,969 of NW_024081053.1, forward strand.
AAATAGGAACCTTATCTTATATCATACACAAAAATAAATTCAGAATGGATTAAACTCTTTAATGAAAGAGCAAATTGACTCCTAAAAGAATACACAGGTGGTTAGCTCCTTGATAGTGACCTTAATGATGATTTTTTGGATTTGACACCAAAAAGAGAAAACAAAAGCAAAAATACTCAGGTAGGACTACATTTAATTCAAAAACTTTTGGGGTGCCTGGGTGGTTCAGTTGGTAGAGCGTCCAGCTTCGGCTGAGGTCAGGATCTCACAGTTTGTGGGTTTGAGCCCTGTGTCAGGCTCCGTGCTGACAGCTAGCTCAGAGCCTGGAGCCTGTCTTTGGATTCTGTGTCTCCCTCTTTCTCTGACCCTCTACAGCTCATGCTGTCTTTCTCTCTCTCTCTCAAAAATAAATAAAACATTTTTTTAAAAATTTAAAAAAGCTTTTGCAAAGCAAAAGAAATCCCTAGATGGAAGGCAGGCAGAGTAGATGAGGAGGGACTGGTAAAAAGGTACACATTTTCAGTTATAAAATTAATTCTGAGTCTCTAACATACAGCATGGTGAATACAGCTGATGATACTGTATTTTATAATTTAAATTTGCTAAGAGTAGATCTTAAACATTCACACACATACACACACTTACACACACACATAAAAGCTGTTAAGTGATAGATGTGTTAAGTAGCTTGACTGTGGAATTCCACCACAATGTTTGTGTGTATATGTATATATGTATTAACATATATGTGCATGCATGTTAATTCAATATGAAATTTTATACTATATCCTACATATATATATATACAGAAATATATATATACAGAAATCACATTGTACACACTGAATATATTACAATTTTATTTGTGAATTATACCTCAATAAAACTAGAAAGAAAAAGAAACAATAGAACTACGAATAATTAGTCTATATAACTGTGGTCCCACTTAGGACTATTATTGCTGTGTTGAATTATCATTATGCTCCAGGATTACGTTGACATAGGTTTTAAAAATCAACTGCTGGACAGCCCTTATTAAATTTATCCTCAGGATTTTGTTAAGATGACATCCGCAGTATCTTTCAATGCTCCCTTTAAAGTCAGTTGAGATATCTCTGACATAACTAATTTGACTTCTTTTCTTCTAATAGACACTGTGAATATTGTCATTCCCTGAGTTCTTCATTACTCTGTTCACTTGAATTCTAGAAGAAACAGGCAACCAGCTTCTAGGACTAAATATAACTCATTTGTATATGCTAATATTAATCATTCTCTTGACTTATGTTCCTGTCTATATTTTTATTTATTTTATTTAAAATTTTAAAATATTTGATTGAGGTATTATTGATATGCAAAAAAGATCTACACATTTAATGAATACAACTTTATGGGCTTGGAGATAAGTATACACTAATGAACCTATCACATATATGCCATCAACAATTAAGTTATTTTTATTCTGTAAGTACTTTTTACATTTTTTACTATAATAGCAACAACTCATATTTATTGCATTCTTATAATACAGTAATGATTGTCAAACACTATTTGCATGCACTATTAAAGTGGAGCAATATTGAAATGCAGGTGATAATTGTCATGCTCATTTTATAGATAAAGAAAGTGAAGTCTGCACCAGTTAACTTGCTCAAGGCCATGAGTAAATAGCAAAACTAGCACTTGAACCCAGGTTTTCCTGATCCTGACTTGAGAATAAAAGTACTTAATATATATCAGATCTGGATCTCCCATCACTGAGCTCACCATTTTTCTTGATTTGGACAGTATGTTTCAACCCAAATGTCATTTTGTAATTCTCAGACCAGCCACTAGTCATTAGGGAAACATCCCTTTGGTTTTCGGCAAAGCTTACTCACTCATTTTCGGAAAAGTCATTCACAACCCTGGGGTTCTTTGGGTAATGTCTAATTCTGCCTTTTACAGGGATGTAAAGAACTAAACTTAAAATGATAATGTTTATTTTATGTGCTCTGTTTTCTTCTGTTACATGACATGCAAGTTAAATTTTAGTGTAGGAAAGTTAAATTAAGTGGTAAAATCTTAACATCTTCCTAGATAGGAAGAGAATGTAAAACTAGTTCTCTCCTTCACCCACTCCTCCTTTTTCTCAATATCTCAAGGTATGAGTTTAAACGTCAGGCAATATGGCATTGGAACTCATGTGCTTTCAGCAACACTAGGAGATAATGACACTTAATAATTCTATTTCCTCCTAAGAAAGATGCTTCAAATAGTTCTTGGAAAGAAGGGTCAGATGATTGCTGTATGGTATGTTCTGTAACTACACAATGAACTGTTATAGTCCTATAGCTACTTTAAACTGAAAAACTTTGTTCTGTTTTTTAAGTGAAGGAGACTGTAATCTGGGAGGAAGGAAGATTTTTTTTGTTCCATTTTAAATGAGTGTAATAAAAACATAAAATTATTATGAATATTACTGAAAAAACTATGAAGGATCTTAGTATATTCAGCACAAGGTGTCTGTCCATAGGAAGTTTCTGTTGCTAACACTTACTTATGGCTGATTCGAGGTATTTTAAATGAGAAAGAAACATGTTTTTGTTGTTGTTGTTCTTTTTACATTTTTTTAAATCACCCAGTGCTCATCAAGACAAGTGAAAACCTTGATCTGCGTCAACTATTTCACCCATTCCCCATTCACCTCCCATCCAGTAACCATCAGTGTCTTCTCTATAGTTAAGAGTCTGTTTCTTGGTGTCTCTCTCTCTCTCTCTCTCCCCCCCCCCTTAGGTGATGGGTTTCTTACCTTCCACATGTGAGTGAAATCATATGGCATCTATCTTCCCTGACTCATTTATTTCATTTAAAAAAATTTTTAATGTTTATTTATTTTACAGAGAGATATTGAGACAACATGAGTGCGGCAGAGACACGGGGAGACACAGAATCAGAAGCAAGCTCCAGGCTCTGCGTGTCAGCACAGAGCCCAACATGAGGCTCAAATTCATGAACCGAGAGATCATGACCTGAGCTGAAGTCGGACATTCAACGGACTGAGCCACTCAAGATGCCCCACTGACTCAAGTATTGTACTTACTAGCTCTATTAATGTAGCTGAAAATGGCAAGATTTCATTCTTTGTTTTCTGGCTGAATAATATCCATTGTATACATACAATGCAATAAAGAACTACCACATCTTTCTTCATTTATTGATGGACTCTTGGGCTTCTTACATATAGGGATACATATATGTGTATACATACATATGTATACACACACATATCCCTTTGAATTAGTGTTTTTGTACTGTTTGTGTAAATACACAGTAGTGTGATTGTAGATCATAGGACAGTTCTTTTTTTTTAAATTTTTAATGTTTTATTCATTTCTAGGAGAGAGAGAGAGACAGCATGAGCAGGAGAGGGTCAGAGAGAGAGGGAGACACAGACCCTGAAACAGGCTCCAGGCTCTGAACTGGCTGTCACCACAGAGTCCGATGCGGGGCTCAAACTCACGAACCGTGAGATCATGACCTAAGCGAAAGTCGGACGCTTAACTGACTAAGCCACCCAGGCGCCCCAGGACAGTTCTCTTTTTAACTTTTTGAGGAATGTCTATACTGTTTTCCTAACTGACTCCACCAGTTTCCATTCCCACCAATAGTACAAGATGGTCACCATTTCTCCACATCCTCCCTAATATCTGTTATTTCTTGTGCTGTTGATTTGAATCATTCTAACAAGTGTGAGGTGATAATATCATTGTAGTTCTGATTGGCATTTACCTGATGATAAGTGATAATGAGCATCATTTAATGTGTCTGTTGGCTCTCTGTATGTCTTCTTTGGGGAAAAAGTCTGTTCCTGTGTTCTGCCCAATTTTTGATTGGATTATTTGTTTTGGGGGGTGTTGAGTTTAATAAGTTCCTTATTTATTTTGGGGACACCTGAGTGGCTCAGTTGGTTAAGCATCCAACTCTTGGTTTTGACTCAGGTCATGATCTCATGGTTCATGGGTTTGAGCCCCACCTGCACTAAGTTCAAGCCCCACTTGCACTATCAGTGCAGAGGCTGCTTGGGATTCTCTCTCTACCTCTATCACCACCGCCCCCTTTCACTTTCTCTTAAAATAAATAAACTTTATTATTTTTTATTTTTTAAAAATTATTTATTTTTGAGAGACAGAGAGTCAGAGCACAGGCAGGTCATGAACAAAGAAAGAGGGAGACACAGAATCTGAAGCAGGCTCCAGGCTCTGAGCTGTCAGCACAAACCATGAACTCACAAACCATGAGATCATGAACTGAGCTGAAGTTGGACATTCAACCGACTGAGCCACGCAGGTGCCCCTCAAAATAAATAGACTTTAAAAAAATTAAAAATAAGTTCTTTATATATTGTGGATACTAACCCTTATCAATATGTCATTTGCAAACATCTTCTCCCATTCAGTAGTTTGCCTTTTAGCTTTTTTGATTATTTCTCTCACTATGCTGAAGATTTAATTCTGATGTAGTCTCAGTTTATTTTTCCTTTTCTTTCCCTTGCCTCAACCTATCTAGAAAATAGTCATTATAACTGATGTCAGAGAAATTACTGCTTGTAATTTTTAAATTACATTTAATATTTAAATCCATTTTTTAAATCCATTTAATTTTTGTGTGTATGGTATACTAAAGTGGTCCAGTTGAATTCTTCTTTATCTTGCTGTCCTGTTTTCCCAATACCATTTGTTGAAGAGACTGTCTTTTTCCCATTGGATATACTTCCGTGCTTGGTAAAGAATAATTGACAATATGATTGAAGGCTTATTTCTGGATTTTCTATTCTATTATGTTGATTTATCAGTCTATTTTTGTGCCAGTGCTATACTACTTTAATCACTACAGCTTTGTAAGATAACTTGAGATATGCAATTGTGATGCCTCTAGCTTTGTTTTTTTTGTTTTGTTTTGTTTTGTTTTTGTTTTTGTTTTCTTTCTCAAGGTTGCTTTGGCTATTTGAGGTCTTTTGTGGTTCCATACTAATATTAAGGTTATTTCTCTTAGCTCTGTGAAAAATGCTGCTAATATTTTGACAGGGATCACATTAGATTTGTAGATTGCTTTGGGTGGTATAAACATTTTAACAATATTTGTTCTTCCAGTCTATGAGCATGGAATGTCTTTGCATTTCTTCATGTCATTTCAATTATTTCATCAGTGTTTTATAGTTTGCAGAGTACACGTATTTCACCTCTCTGATTAGGCTTATTCCTAGGTATCTTATTATTTTGGGTACAACTGTAAATGGGATTATTTTCCTAGTTTCTCTTCCTGTTGCATTACTCTAGGTGTATAGAAATGAAACATATTTTTGTATATTAATTTTTTTATCCTGTGACTTTGCTGAATTTATCAGTAATAGCAGTTTTTGGGTGGAATCTTTCATGTTTTCTATATAGACTATCATGTCATCTACAAATAGTGAAAGTTTTACTTATTCCTGAGCAATGCGGATGCTTTTTTATTCCTTTTGGTTGTTACTGTTATTGGTTTTATTTCTTTTGGTTATCTGATTGCTGAGGCAAAGGATTCCAGTACTATGTTGAGTAAAAGTGGTGAGAGTGGCCATCTCTGTGTTATTTCCTGAGTATAGAGGTAAAGCTCTCAGTTTCTCCCCATTGAGTATGATATTCACTATTGGTTTTTCATGTATGACCTTTATTTTATGTTGAAGTATGCTCCCTCTAAACCTATTTTGTTGAGGATTTTATCATGAATGGATGTGTACCTTTCAAATGCTTTTTCTGTGACTATTGAAAAGATCATACAGTTATCCTTTCTTTTATTAATCTGATGTATCACACTGATTTATTTGCAGGCACTGAATCACACTTGCAACAAAAGAGTAGATCCTACTTGATCATGGTGAATGATTTGTTTTAATGTATTGTTGCATTCATTTTGCTAGTATTCTGTCAAGGACTTATTAAATCTATGTTTATCAGAGATACTGGCCTGTAATTCTCTTTGTTTTGTGGTGTGTATATCAGATTTTGGTACTAGGGTAAAGCTGGCTTCATAGAATTAATTCAAATGTTTTCCTTCCTTTTGTTTTTTTTGTTTTTTTTTTTTTTGGTATTAACTTTCTTTAAATGTTTGGTAGAATTTGCCTGTGAAGCCATCTGGTCCTGGAATTTTGTTTGTCAGGAACTTTATGATCACTGATTTCATTTATTTCCTACTTATCAGTTTGTTTAATTTTTCTATTTGTTCGTGTTTTAGTTTTGATAGGTTATATGTTTCTGGGAAGTTATCCATTTTCTCTAGATTGTCCAATTTGATAGCACATAGATTTTCATAGCATTCTCTTATAATTCTTTGCATTTCTGTGATTTGTTTTTTATCTCTTCCCTTTCATTTCTGATTTCATTTATTTATTTGGACCTCTCTCTCTCTCTCTCTCTCTCTCTCTCTCCCTTGATGAGCCTGGCTAGATATACCAATTTTATTGGGTTTTTTTGAAGGAACCATCTTCTTGTATTTTCATTTGTTTTGTTGTTTTTGTTTTTTTTTTTTCATTTTGCTTTTAGATTTCTATACCATTTATTTCTGCTCTAATCTTTACCCTTTCCTTCCTTCTGCTGTCTTGAGGCTTTTTTTGTTGTTCTTTTTCTATCTCTATAAGGTTAGTTTTGAGAATTGTATTGCTTCTTGAGCTAGGCCTGTATTGCTATAAGCATTCCTCTTAGAACCACTTTCACCAGGCCCCAGAGGTTGTGAAATATTGCATTTTCATTTTTATTTTTTTCCTTGTACTTTTTTTACTTCTTACTTTATTTCCTGGTAAATCCATTCACTATTTAGTAGCATGTTATTTAAATTCCATGTATCTGTGTTTTTTTCAGGCTTGTTCTTATGCTTGACTTCTAGTTTTATAGCTTTGTGATTAAAAAAAAAACAAAAAACAAAAAACAACCATGCAAGGTATTATTGCAATCTTCTTGAATTTGTTGAGGCTTGTTTTGTAATCTAGTATGTGATCTATTCTGGAGAATATTGCATGTGCACTTGAAAAGAATATGTATTCTGTTGTTTCAGGATGGAATGTTCTGTATATATCTGTTAAATTCATCTAGTCTAGTGTATCATTCAAAGCCATTGATTCCTTGTGATTAGATGATCTGCTAACTGATGTAAGTGGAGTGTTAATGTTCCCTACTCTTATTGTATTATTACTGAGTAGTTCCTTTGTTATAAACTATTTTATGTATTTGGGTGTTCCTATGCTGGGTGCACAAATACTCATGATTGTTAGATCTTCTTGTTATATTCCCCCCTTTATTATTATATAGTGTCCTTCTTTTGCTCTTCTTATAGTCTTTGTTTTAAAGTCAAATTTTGTCCAATATATGTATTGCTACCCTGGCTTTTTATTTTTTTAATTTTTTGACATCAGTTTGTGTGATAGATGTTTCTTCATCCTCTCACTTCCAACCTGCAGGTGTCTTTAGGTCTAAAATGAGTCACTTGTGGGCACAATATAGACAGGTCTCGCTTTTTATCCACTCTGACTAATTATGTCTTTTGACTGAAGCATTTAGTCTATTTACATTCAAACTAAGTATTGACAGATATGTATTGATTGCATTTTATTTGTTTTGTGGTTATTTTGGAAGAGTTTCTCTGATTCATTTTTTGTTGTTGTTTCTGATGTTTTGCTGATTTCGTTCAATGATATATTTGGATTTCTTTCTCTTTATTCTTTGCATATATACAAATGGGTTTTGATAGATGATTATCATTAGGTTTCTATAAAACTTCTCCCTACAGCAGTCTACATTAAGCTTATGGTTATTTAAGTTTAAACTCATTGTTTTTCTTTTCTCCTCCCCACAGTTGAGGTATGTGTTACTATATTTTAGATCCTTTATGGTGATTAGTTCCTTAACTGATTTTTTTTTTTTACAAAAGTATTCATTTTTACTGCTTTTGTATTTTCTGCCTCTATACTGTCACTTTTGGTCTCTCCTGTCCACTCAAATGATTCATTTTAATAGTTCTTGCTGGGTTTGCTTAGTGGTCATGAACTCTCTTACTTTTTTCTTTGTCTGGGAAGCTTTATCTTTTGTTCTATTCTGAATATTAGCCATATTCGATAGCATATTCTTGGCTGCAGATTTTTTCCCATTCAACACTTTGAATATATTATGCCATTCCTTTCTGGCTTGGAAAGTTCTGCTCAAAAATATGGTGATTGATGTTTTTTTTTCTTTGTTTATCACTACATTTTTCTAATTTAATTACAATACATCTTGATGTGTATTTGCTTTTGTTTATTTTAATGGGAGTTTTCTGTTAATCTTGGATCAGGATATCTGTTCCCTACCCAGTTTAGGGAAGTTCTCAGCTTATTTCTTCAAGTAAACTCTCTGCAATTTTCTCTCTCTCTTCTTCTTGTGTAACTCCTAAAATATGAATGTTATTATATTTGATGGAGTCATTCTAGTCCCTAAAAATATTTTTGTTTTGCACAATTATTTTTTGTCTTTTATTCAGCTTGATTGCTTTCCACCACTGTCTTGTAGGTCACTAATTCATTCCTCTTTTTCCTACATGCTGTTCATTCCATCAATTGTGTTTCTTTTTGTATATTGAGGCCTTTATCTCTGCTATGTTATTCTTTCTTTCTCTCATAATGGTCTCACTGACGTTGTCCACTCTTCTCAAGCCCAGTGAGTATCCTTATGATTATTGCTTTAAATTCTCCATCTGTTTTGCTTAGATCTCTGATTGTGGTCTTGTCCTGATCTTTAATTTGGGACAAATTCCTCTGTGTGTTAGGAAGGTCAGCTGTGTTTCCTGTTCTTGAGGTACTGGCTTTATGAAGAAGAGTTCCTGTAGTGCTTCGCAGTGTAGTAGCCACTGTTCCTCAGAGGCGGGTGTTTCTGGGAATGTGTGCCACCTATGTTCTGTTGTTGTCTCGTGACCACTGTATCTTTCGGGCCTGTCATCTGTAGAGGCTCTTTGTCTACTGCGGGCAGTGTTTGGTCCCTGGCTTGAATGAGGTGCATTTTAACTAGGTTTGCTCTGGTCTGCTTGTGAAATGAGACCTGTCAACACAACAACCAGGCCCAAGGTCCTGAAAATTCCCCAATCAGGTGACACAGTGTGAGCAAAGTAGCAGAGCTTAGTGTAAGCGAATTAGGTAGGGAGTGTGGGCTTTGAACAGTTTCTTCAGGTGGCCCTGTGTTTAAAACAAAGAGTGGGAGAGGGAAATGGTGCCTGACAGCTCCTTTGTCTCCAGAGGAGTCTCTCCATGGATGCTGCCTCTCTGGGACACACTCTTAGAGTAGCAAATAATCTCCCCACTGTGTGCCCTAGGTGTCCAGATTGCTGTTTTCAGTTTGTAGGTCTGTGCAATGTTTGCCCTTCATTTTCCCTAAGAGCAGCCCTAATGTCCTCTGAGCTTCCCAAGGGCCAAGCACAATGACCTTAAAAATTCCAGGCTTTTAGCCCTGCTTATTGTAAGATCTCATACAATCTGGGCTCTCTTTCTCTCTAAGCCAATTGACATGGGAATTTGTTTTCCCTGTGCATTCTCCTGTGTGCTAGTCTGTGTCTTGCCCTTCTCTGCAACTGTGGCTCTCTCCCGCTTGCAGTGGCCACACCATTTCTCTCCCAACCTAGTCTCTGCACCTCCTACCTTCTTGCATGTGGCTTTTTCTCTAACTTTAGTTGATAAGTTTGTTTTGCCAGTCTTCAGATCAATTTCTAGAGTATTTGGGATGATTTGATAGTTATCTAGTTGTATTCATGGGATGAAGTGAGCCTAGGGTCCTCTGGCTTTGCTGGCATCTTTACCATCCAAAAAATATGTTTGGATAAATAAAGTTTGTTATTAATAATAAAGTTATAAGGAGAGTACATCAAACCTAAGGAAATTTTTAATAATATATTTTTAAAATATATTAAAATTAATTTTTAACATATACAATGTCTAGAAGAGAGTAAATTTATTGGAACATAAAGTAAACTGGTGTCATATTGACTGAGGCAAGTCATAATTATATATTGATTGGTACAGGTTTCATAATGCAAAATATATTGTCAGCTTTGTTCAGTTTATTGAGAACATAGAAATATTTAATGTAAGACAAGAGAAGGCATGTTCTGAAAATAGACAAACATTGTAAATCCCAGTTGTCCCACATAATGCATGATCTTGGACATACAGTTTATCTTTCTTAGGCTCAGTTTTATGTTCTTACATGGAAGTGGGTGCTCTTGTGCAAATTACATTATAAAGTATAGAACTGTTTATTGGAAACCTAAACTTGCTGTGAGTGCTCACTCTGTGTTCATTTTTGTTATTTTTTTTTTTTCCCTTTTAGTACTTTCCCCTATTTTAACATGTACTGAAATGGACATAACAATAGACTAGCAAATTTTGTTAGGTTTTTTTATTTGGAGAGGGAGAGAAAGAGAGGGGAGAATCAGTACAGAGCTAGATGCGGGGCTCAAGCCCACAAACTGTGAGATTATGACCTGAGCCAAAAACTAAGAGTCAAATGCTGAATCAACTGAGCTACCCAGGTGCCCCAGATAGCAAATTTTGGGGAAAAAAATGTTTGTTGATGTTGTTTATGTACTAACCAAAATGTAGGTTTGGTTACAAACAACAACATAAAACTAACAACACATAAAAAACAACGTAAAACATTAAAACATAAAAACAACAACATAAAAACTAACATAAAATTTCATTAACTAAGTTAATTGGGGTGAGAAGGTTATCATTGATAATTAGTTAAAAGTCTAAAATGTAGGGCATCCATAGCAAATGTAAATTTATTTCCTTTCAGGCAATAAAGCAGCACAAACTAATCATTAATAAATGTTGTTAAGTTATAGTTCTGACAGACCTACTTTAAAGAATAGACAGAGACACAATTAGCACACTACTCTATCCTAATATCCTGGAAGAATGGTTAAACCAAGTATTTTTTTTTTAAATAAGTTAAATAATGTGTATCTATGTCCTTACCCAGTTCAACTGAAGCTCTTTATTTACTTAAGTAATTTCACTAAGGATAATTTTTATCTGCTGTCAAGTGCAAATATAGTCCACAACATTCTACATTGAAATCATTATGAATTCTGAATGAATCTAATTCAAAATTAATAAAAATCTGTGACTTTAGTCAAAGTAGTGACTTTATCAGTGAATTTATTAGCAAAATGAAAATGGATATGAAAACTCAAAAATATCAAAATAGTCTAATCTTGATTTTAGCAGATCAAATAGAAGCTTTAGTTTTATCTAAGATATAGTTCTTGACCTATATCACCAACTACCTAAGGGTTAGATGCAGTTTCCCAGGCCTCTTAATTGGAGATTCAAGTTAAACCTGTTGTGAATTTTTAAAATATGAAGTTAAAATATGAGTATTTAATAGGAACTCCTAGATATTTGTTAATCTGATAACTTGAGGAAATGTTTCTAGACATTATCACCATTGGATGTTTACTATTAAATTTGACTATTTATCTATAGGTTCAAATTGAATAAGTGTCTCCACATCACACTGCTAAAGTTTTAAAAGAAAGGCAACTGTCTGCAATGCACCAAGACAAATCCTATGTTACGTGTTTTCAAATATGAAATAAATGGGGTGCCTGGTTAGCTCAGTCAGTTAAGTGTCAGACTTCGGCTTAGGACAGGATCTCATAGTCAGTGAATTCGAGCTCCACATCAGGCTCTGTGCTGACAGTTCAGAGCCTGGAGCCTACTTCAGATTCTGTGTCTCCCTCTCTCTCTGTCCCTCTTTGATTCATGCTCTGTCTCTCTCTCTCTCAAAAAATGAATAAACGTTATAAAAATTTTCTTTAAAAAAGAAGTATGAAGTAAATGGAGAATAAAATTTCTTTTTATTAAAAATAAAATTGTTTATATCAATTCATTCATACATCAATTCATTATTTTTTCATCTCACTGGGCAGCTACACTGTTTTATATTGTCTTAATTTTTTAAGCTCATTTATTCAGAGAGAGAGGAAGAGAGCACGAGCAAGGAATGGGCAGAGAGAGAGAGAGAGGGAGAGAGGGAGAAAGAGAGAGAATCCCAAGCAGATCCCATGGTATCAGCTCAGAGTCTGATGTGGGGCTCCATCTCACAAACCATAAGATCATGACCTGATCCAAAATCAAGTCAGATGCTTAACCAACTGAGCCACCCATGTGCCACATGGTTTATGCTGTCTTAAGGGCAATAGTAAGAACAGTAAGAAAGATTAGGTGAGATGCATTGTCATTAAAAATATATATCAGAAATGTAGCTTTCTTAAGCTAGTAAGACAGAATTATTAAAGTTGTTCAAGGAGAAGTAATATCACCAAAACAGATCATTCTTGACTTTGATCTCTGACAATTATAACTAATAAATACTAAAGGGAAAAAATAATAAAAGCACCACTGACAGAATCCTAGAATGTGGTGATGAGGCAGAGGCAACTATTTCTACCACAGAGGTCAACGCAGACTGCATTAGACAGACAAAAGAAAAGGCTACATGTTACTTCATTGTCCTTCTCCCAAGCCAGTGTAACACCACTTGGAGTAGCCTCCACTGAGTCTTTCCTCCAGCAAGAAAAGAGAACCCAGTGGGACAACCAGTCTTCCTCGACATTATTCCTCTGATTTCACACCACAGAGATTACAGGGCATCTGCAGGGCTCAACCACCAGCAATGTGACTGGAATGGACTAGTGTGGAGAGGCTTGTATCAACTAGCACATGTATCTTGGGAAGCTACCTTCACACCTGTAGTGTCCACAGAGTAATCCCAATCAACAGTTTTGTTCATCTGGAGAACCAAAGGGTGTACTCTGACCAGGGAACTCAGTAGATTACAGATTTGCGAGATTGGGATTATCAAATTAAAATTTAATATGTTTTTTAATGCTTATTTATTTTTGACAGAGAGAAATACACCGTGAATGGGGGAGGGGCAGAGAGAAAGGGAAAGACAGAATCTGAAGCAGGCTGCAGGTCCCAAGGAGTCAGCACAGAGCCTGATGTGGGGCTTGAACTCATGGACTTGGAGATCATGACCTGACCAATGTCAGATACCCAACTGACTGAGCCAGGCACCTATAATATTAAAATTTTTGCTGGACCTAGAGCCTAGTTTGCCCATGCCCAGGGAAGAAGCAGAGTCACACCTTACCAACGGTGGAGTGTATTCTGGCTCTATCTGACCAAGAGGTCTGGTGACAACTCCTGGAGACCTGGAGGCTCACTGGCATCCAAGCTGACAAACAGGTAGACCTGACTGTCCCCAGAGCAAAGTCAGTACTGTGTATGGAAGATTCCCATTCTGTACAAAGGCAAGGGTTTAATTCATAGCCAAGGCTGAAAACAGCTCCTGGCCTCTTCCAACTAGAGACCTTGTTTGAGAAATTGAGAGTAGCCTGGAGGAGCCCCTTTACTTGCACAGGTAAAAGACCTGCAACATAGCCCACCCACTATGGGCTTCCAGCGCCAGGGGGCCAGAAGGACTGGCAACAACTCTTGGAAGTTGTGTAGGCCAGTAATACTAAGCCCTGTAGTGAGGCAAGTGGAGCCGATAGTTTGGAAAGGAGTACTAGTGGCCCTCCTTGGTCAGCAAACTTGAGGTATGGGCAAGCTTCAGTCATGACAACAAGCAAAGATATCTGTCAGCTTTAAAGCAGCTTCTCTCACTGTGCCAGGGCAGGGAATTTAATTCATAGACTTGCACACAGTTTAATACAACCTTCGGCGTATCTAACCAGGGAACCTAACCAAAGCACATGGAAAGCTGCTTAGCCAATACAATAGCCCTACGCACAGTGATAATTTAACAGAGAACATAGCCTGTGGCTTCCTCCCACGAGTCACCTCACCTAACCAGGGGATTCCATGTATACTCTGACATAATTCAAGTTCCAAAGAGGAGCTAGATAGGCCCTGGGTTCTGTTCTGCTACCCTGCTTGGGCACAGAAACTAATTCACAGCCCTGTCTATTACTGAATATACTACCCAGTCTTGGTCATCTATTGAGCCTAACTAGAGAATCCAGATAATAATGGAGCCCATTCTACAGCCTCATTTGTGTAGGAAACCAAGCCAAAAGACCAATCCAAGTGTTGACGGCATGAGGAACACCCTTCTATCTTCATCTTCAGAGTTCAAACATTTGCCTCACACAAAAATAAGACCATTCTAACAGGTCCCACATACCAAAGGAACATTACCAGAAACTGCATCCAGAATCCTAAATTGAACTGAATGGTCTCTGCCAAAGAAAACCTCTAAAGAGAGGGTGATGAGTCCAATTACTGTTCGTGCAGATACCAATGCAAAGAATAAAGGATCACAGAAAAAAATACATAAATAAAAATAAAAATCAAATAAATATCCTAAAGAAATGGAGATCTATAAACTGTTAAAGATTCAGTTTTTCTTCTTAAGAAAATCTGATGAACTACAAAAAAAAAAAAAGATAAAAATAAATAAATAAAAACAACACATGAACAAAATTTAAAAATTTATATAGGGAAATAGTAACTATAAAAAAACACATGAAACAGAAATCCTGGAGTTTGAAAAATACAGTTACTGAGCTGAAGAATTCAAGGGTTTCAAAAGTGGGCTCAAGCATACAGAAGAAAGAATCAGTTACCTAGAAGAGAGGACATTGGAAATTACCCAGTAAGAGAAGCAAAAAGAATAAAGAATTAAAAAGAGTAAAGGAAACCCATGGGGCGCCTGGGTGGCTTAGTGGGTTAAGCGTCCGACTTTTGCTCAGGTCATGATCTCGCGGTTCGTGGGTTCCAGCCCCGCGTCGGGCTCTGTGCTGACTGCTGGCTCAGAGCCTGGAGCCTGTTTCGGTCTGTGACTCCCTCTCTCTCTGACCCTCCCCTGCTCACGCTGTCTCTCTCCTAGAAATAAATAAAACATTAAAAAAAGAAAAGAAATCTTTAAAAAAAAAAAAAAAAGAGTAAAGGAAACCCAAAGGAATTATGGGACACAATGATAAGGAACAATATTCATGTAAGGGGAATTTGAGAAGTAGAAAATAAAGAAAAACATACAGAAACTATATTTAAAGCAATAGATACTGAAACTTTGCCAAACCTAGGGAGGGAAATGGACATCCAGATCCATAAAGACCAAAGATTCCCAAATGGCTGAATCAGGATAGGGTTACGATGTTGGGAGCTATTTCTGAACTCATAAGTTGAGAAAAAACTCCTTGTGAGATTAAGCTAAATTGCATTGACTCTTACAGTCAGATGATGACCAATATCCGCCCCCACTCAATTGTTTCTGCTTGAGCAACAACCCCCAAGGCACCTGGTTGATTGGTATTTGGAGTGACTCATTCTGGCCTTAATATGCTAATTGCACCTTGTGAAGGAACCTATTGTAGGAACTTTTGTGATTATGGGAGCAAACATTTGTGTGTCCTGAAAAACCTGTTTTTCTTAATACTTCCCCTTAAGCAAACAGGCTATTGACCCCTGCTCACAAAGAATTGATTTTGTCTTTGCTATATTAAAAACATTGTTTTGTATGCTAAAGATACCTTCCTTCCACATAAAATAAAAATCTAAATCACCTACCTCAATCACTACTGATAAAGTGAGTCTTCTACAAATCTATGTTCTGGGAAATTCTTACATATCAAAGGAATTTTTCATCAGAAATCATTGTCTAAGGCAAATGTCACATCTGTGACATCCCCCAAAAATTTAATTATAAAATAAAGTTGAGCCCCAGTCAGAGCAGAGATGCCTGCCTGGTGATCAGAAAGATTCTTGTGGCTTTCTCACTCTCTCTCCGACACTGTTTATCCTTCAGGGGCCCCTAGACTGGCTGGAGTGGGCCTCCAGCATTTCACCAAGACACGTTATAATTAAATTTGCAAAAGTCAAAGACAAAAGGATTTTAAGAGCAGTAAGAGAAAAGAAAGAAATTATATACAAGGAAATCCCCATAAGACTACCTAGAGATTTCTCAACAGAAAATTTTCAGGCCAGGAGAGAATGGAAGCCATATTCAAAATATTAAAAGAAAATAACGGTCAACCAATAACTCTCTATCTGGCTAACTGTCCTTCAGAAATGAAGGAGGAATAAAGACTTTCCTGAAAAACACAAGGCTGAAAGAGTTCATTACCACCAGACTTGCCTCACAAGGAATGTATCTATACATATGATATAACACATAGCCTGAAACAAATAACAAATGATCTAAATAGACATTTCTCCAAAGAAGATACACAAAGCCAACAAGTACATGAAAAGTTACTCAATATTACTAGTCATTAGGGAGATACAAATTAAAACTACAATGAGATAACACCTAACACATGTTAGAATGGACATCATTAAAACAATAATAGAAAACACATAACGGCATGAATATGGAGAAAGAGTACTACTTATGCACTGCTGGAGGGATAGCAAATTGGTAAAGCCACTATAAAACACAATCTGGTCGAGCCCCTGGTGGCTCAGTCTGTTAAGCATCCATCTTTGGCTCAGGTCAGGATCTCACTGTGCCTGATTTCAAGCCTGAATCAGGTTCCGTGCTGACAGCTCAGATTCCACTTTAGATTCTCTGTCTCTTTCTCTCTCTCTGCCTCTCCCCTGCTGCATGTATTCTCTCTTTCTCAAAAATAAACAAACATTGTAGAAAGTAAAATAAATAAATAAAACACAACACAGAGAATCATCCAAAAATTAAAACTACAATTGTCTTTGATCCACCATTTCTACTTCAAGGATAAGAAAATACAAACTTGAAAAAAATCTGCATCCCCATGTTTATAGCAGTATTATTTACAATGGCCAACACATGGAAACAAGTTAAGTGCCCCTCAATGGATGAGTGGATAAAGATGAGATATATATACACATAATATATAAACATACATATAATATATATATATACATAAATACATTTATATATATACATACATTATATATATATACACATTATATATATATGTATAAAATATACAGTCAAAGACACATACACAATGACATATTATTCAACCATTAAAAACAAGGAAATTCTACAATTTGTAACATTATGAATGGACCTTGACGTCATTGTGCTAAGTGAAATAAGTTAGACAGAGAAAGACAAATCCTGTGTGATCTCACATATACGTATAATCTAAAAACATAACAAAACAATAACAACGAGAATAACAACAACAAACCCGTAAAAAAAGATCAGACTTGTGGTTACTAGAGACAGATCATGGTAGGGAAGAAGACTGAAGTAACATGGTCAAAGACAGAAAAAACTAAGTTATAAGACAGATAAATATTAAGGATGTAATATACATGATGAGTATAGCTATCACTGATGTATAGCATATAGGAAAGTTATTAAGAGAATGAATCCTAAGAGTTCTCATCACAAAGAATTTTCCTATTTTTTTCTTTTCCTCTTCATTTTCTTTTAGTTGTATCTATAGAAGATGGGTGTTAGCTGAATCTATTGTAGTAATCATTTCACATTATATGTAAATCAAGCCATCATGCTGTGTGCCTTAAACTTCTACACTGACATGTGTCAATTATTTATCAATAAAACTGGAAAAATATAAGAAGAGAAAAGTTATTTTGACCATTAAAATTTGACAGTGTGAAATTTCTATAGGGAGGGTAGAAAGCTGTGTCCTGACTTGGAGAGGAGATGGGGTCAGCAAAGGGCTCCATGGTGGAAGTGATATTCAAAGGGATTAGGAGAGTGCTAAGCCAAAAAAAAAAAAAAAAAAAAAAAAAAAGACAGAGGGTTAATAGTGAAGAACATCAATTGTTATTATTACTTTTTAAATCTCAGAACCCCTTTATAACTCTTAAAAAGTACCAGGGGCTCCAAAGAACTTCTATCTATATGATTTAGATCTACTTATATTTATTGTGTTTAAAAATAACCTGAGAATTGGGACTGGGTAGGAGGATAGATAAAATGGATAAAGGGGAATAAGGGATACAGGCTTCCAGTTATGAAATGAATAAGTCACAGAGATAAAAGGTACAGCATAGAGAATGTAGTCAATGATATTAGTATTGTATGGTGACAAATGGTAGTTACCATTGTGGTGAGTATAAAATACTCTATAGACTTGTCGAATCACTATGTTGTACACCTGAAACTAACGCAATATTGTATGTCAGTTAAACTTCAATAAAAATAAGAATAACCTGAGAATAAAAATATATTTACTTATTATAACTCCTTTTGATGCCTGTCTTAACAAAAGACAATTGGATTTTATATCTGCATCTGTATGTAATTTGTACAGAAATCCTTTGACTGAAGTATGTAATGATAGTCCAGTCTTACAGAGGAAGGTAACTGGAGAGGAGTATTTTAATAGTTTTTTCAGATAATTGTGGATATTTTTTGATGTTACACTGAAACTCAACGATTAGCACTTTCTTAGTAGTTGGAATATGCAATCTTAAACATATCAATAACCTCTTAAGAATTAATAGGGTCCTCAGGCTACATTGTGAGAATGTTTAAATATAAAGGAAATATCTCTGAATCCATTAAAGTAACTTCCAATTTCAGTTTGTATGAAAAATTAATGTTGCAATATTTGGTATTTTAAAGCAGCTGTTTTCATGTCTATATAAGGCTTTGTATAAAATACTAAACCAATTCAAATATGTCTGTTACTTTATAAAAGAATTTATAAATTGTCACATTCAAACCAGTAGTTGCAATAATAGAGTGCAAGTAATCTAATATATCTAGCTTTTATAGCATTCATTCACACATTCAACAAATACTTAGCAAGAGTCTACCATGTTCTAGGCACTATTGGTGATACTGGAGATACCATAGTAAATACAACAGATGAAAATCACTCCCTTCTTGGAACTTACATTGCATAAATAAGACCATAAATAAGGTAATTAAGTAAAAATTATAATATGTTATACATAAATCCTAAAGCATTCTATAGAGCAAGAAGGATAGGAAATATGTGTATAGCTAGAGACTGGTGGTTCAAATAGCATTAGATGGGGTAGGCAGCGAAAGCCTAAATGAGAAACTGAGATTCATGTAAAGAGCTGAAGAATGTGAGGGAGCAAGCCATGGAAATATCTGGAAGAGGTTTTGAGACAGACAATAGCAAGTTCAAATGCCCTGTCTATGTTGAATGCATGCCTCCTATGTTTGAGTGAAAAAGAAAAATAAATGAGTGGGAAAGAAGTCAGAGAAGATAGGAAGGAAGGAGAAGATGGGACAAGGACAATTACTTATAAGATTTAATCAGTACTTTGGTTGCATTTACTCTAAATAAAATAGGAAACTACCAGAGAGTTTTAAGTAGACGAGTGACATTATGTCACTTATGATTTTAAAGGATTGCTCTGGTTGCTATTAACACATTGGAGGAACACCAAGTTTGAAAACTCAGAATGTTTTCATCTACAAGTAACAGAATACTAAACTAAAAGGGGCTTATGCAGTATAGGCATTTGTTATTTCACTTAACGATAGCCTGAGAAGTCGAGACGCTCACCAATGTTAGTAAGTAGCCAAAAAGGTCCTTTGTTTCTTTTGATGATGTTCCATATTCATTTTGTCTGCAGAATGTCTTCAAGGCTACAAAATGTCTGCTTTGGCTCCATTTATTACATCCTCTATGACAACACTGTGTATATGTCTGGGTAGCATGTTTTACTCATGCATATGTCTCTCATTTATATGAGAGAAATATCTATTCGATCCCACTATCTACCTTTACATGCCCATAAGCAAATAGATAAAGGATGATAAGGATTAGTGCCAGGGTTTTTCATATCGTGTAACATGCAGCAAATGATGATAGGTATATAACATGCTGGTGAAAGGAGACAAGGCTTCTGAAGCCTAGAGGTGACTGGCTTATGGGATATGGCTATGCTAAGGCCATTTAGCTTACATGAGGGCTGAAAAGACCAGTATATTTGTAACCCATCCTAGTGTCTTACCACCTTATAGGAAGCTCACAATAAGATAGGGTTGCTGCATGTAACTTACTACCTGGCCATGGGGTTAAATAAGAGCTGAAGTTTAACCAGTACTCAACTGGCCATTTGGCCCCAATGGAAAATGCAATTTTTTTCTTCCCACAAAGAGGTTCTCTACTCACAATCCATGAACCTGTAAGAGATACCTATTTTTCTTCACATTTTTAATGTTTATTATTTTTGAGAAAGAGAGAGTGCAAGTGGGGGGGGGGGGGGAAGGGGCAGAGAGAGAGGGAGACAAGGAATCCAAAGCAGGCTCCAGGCTCTGACCTGTCAGTACAGAGCCCCATGAGGAGCTTGAAGTCAGGAACCATGAGATCATGACCTGAGTCAAATTCGAACACTCAACTGACTGAGCTACTCAGGCACTCAGAGATAACTTTTTATTCTAATTTGCACAGTGGTACACTTTAGGCCAGTTATGCCCTGGTTAGAGACTACTGATTTTGTATCCCTTGATTGGGTACATTGTTGAGTGTTAGGATATTTCAACCAAATTAGAGGATAAAGCAAGACATTGTTGGCAAAGTATCTAAAAGTGTTGGCCATGGAAATATTTCTTTTTGTTTAATGGTTTTTTAAAATTTATTTCTGAGAGCAAGAGAGAGAGAGAGATTGAAAGAGAGAGAGAACATGAGCAGGGACAGGTCAGAGAGAGAGGGAGATACAGAATCTGAAGCAGGCTCCAGGCTCTGAGCTAGCTGTCAGTAAGGACCCCGACGCGGGGCTCGAATCCTCAAACCGTGAGATCATGACCTGAGCCGAAGTCGGACACTTAACCAACTGAGCCACCCAAGTGCCCTCATGGAAATATTTCTTAAATGGGTGGATCTGTGTTACTACTTACATATACTTTTTGTAACTATCACTTCATTATTGGTAATTATGTGTTTAATACATTGTTTCATGTATATAATTTACCCAACAATTAACCTATTTTGATATTTTATTACTTAGAAAAGAGCATTTAAAGGACCTTACTTAAAAAAAATCTGAAGGCAAAGTACAATGCAGAGACAAGTTAGAATTAATCCCTTACTCAACCCAAACTCGTAACACTAATTAACATAGCAGTCTATAAATAGATATGTCAACACTTAATATAAAATAGGAGTAAATTTTACTACATATAAACTCAGGGCTAAGTGCTTGATATGGCACAGAGATAGAGCTTTGAGGCAGGTCTGATAATTATACATTTCTTTAGTTTTTGAAAAGAATAACTCATGGCTTTAAAATGTTATTAAATTTTGAGGGGCACTTGAGTGGCTCAGTTGATGAAGTGTCTGACTTCTGCTCACATCATGGTCTTACATTCGTGACTTTAAGTCCCATGTCAGACTCTGCGCTGCCTGTGTGGAGCCTGCGGAATTCTCCCTCTCTCTTCTCTCTCCGCCCCACCCCTGTTCACACTTTTGCTCTCAAAATAAATAAACTTTAGAAATAAATAAAATGTTACTGAATTTTGAAATAAAATAATGAAGGATTCTTCTTCAAAAATATGAAATCCTTGCCTAGAAACTAGAACACAAAAGGAAAACCTCTTTGCAGGAAACAGGATTTCAGGTACTAGAGAATGCCTGGCCAAAGAACTGCTAGAAACAAGCAAACAGACACCAAAAAGAATGTCATGGCTATTTCATAACAAGGCTTAAATATTTTTTGTATAATAAGGAAGATCATATTTTTTTTCTCAAATCCACAAGGAATTATAAGCTTCAATAATTTTCACCAAGTTTGGGAACTTAATAGTTTATGGATTCTTTTAAAACAAGAGAATTATCTGATACCTAAGAAGACAAAACTATCTTCATCTATGTCTTCCCCAGTTTATATATGTCACGCTTGTAAAATTCCTCTTCACCCAGCCTATCCTTGATTATCAAGATCATTATTTCATGGACTTTTCTTTATCTCCTTTTCTATGAATTACCCACAAGAGGAATGAGTCCTTCTCATTCATTCGCATTACCCATAACATTACTTATTACCCACCATCATAGACAGAGTCCCTGTTCTTACTACCATCAGTCTCTACTCTCACTTTTATTGTCAATGTTAGAGGGAACCAGTCACTATTATGCCCACTCTAGGAAAGTAATCACATATTTTATATATTTTTGTGGGCCAAAGATTTGTTGTATCCATACAAAGGAAAATAAAAGAACTTAGAAAGAATGTAAGAGTTTATCTGGTCCATACCTTTTTACCATAAAACAAATACACCTTATCCATATGATGGCCACACTAAAATCACTCATATTCATTCCAGATGTTGTTCATTGTACTATAATCTACATATATTCTACCAAATATTAAGTGATTACTTCTTTTTTATAATATTTATTTATTTTTAAGGAGAAAGACAGAGTGAGAGAGACAGAGAGAGGGAGAGAGAGAGAGAGAGAGAGAGCATGTGAGTGGGGGAGGGTCAGAAACAGAGGGAGAAAGAGAATCCCAAGCAGGCCCTATGCTCACAGCACAGAGCCTGTTGTGCTGTCCCACTAACATGAAACCAGGACCTGAGCTAAAATCAACAGCCAGATACCCAAATGGGCTGTGGCATTCAGGTGCCCCAATGTTTGCTTCTAATAAATGTAAACAATGGTTTTCGTAGCAAAACTTTTAAAAAATGGAGTTTTCTGGTCAAACAGACCTGTGCTCTCATCCACACTCCAATCTTTTCGTGTGATTATGAATGGCCAATCTTGATTCTCTGGGCCTATTCCTACATTCAGAAAACTCAAGTATATTACCTTGTCTTGTCCAATACAGAGCCATTAAGTTACAAAGAGTTTGATGTAGAAACCATGTCACAGAGTAAGTGTAGCAGCTGTAAAACAAGTAATATTTAAAAGTTTTACTTATAGGCACACTTGGGTGACTCGGTTGGTTGAGCCCCCGACTTCGGCTCCGGTCATGATCTCACAGTTTGAGGGTTCAAGTTTTGTATCGGGCTCTGTGCTGACAGCTAGCTCAGAGCCTGGGGCCTGCTTTGGATTCTGTGTCTCCCTCTCTCTCTGACCCTCCCCTGCTCATGCTGTATGTGTGTGTGTCTCTCTCTCAGAAAAAAATAAAAACATAAGAAAATAAATAAAAGTTTTACTTATAGAGTCCACTTCTGTGTCTAAACAAAATATCTTTTGTCTTTTGCAATTTTATTGATGGACTTTTTCTTTATATGAGTTGGAAATATTTGAGAAATATTCCTATGTTGTTCATAATCAAGTTCAAGTCTGAAGCTTTCAAGATAACAATAGTCAGAGAAAAGTGTACTGTTTCTCGGCAAATGTAGAAGTGGGAGCACAGATGAAGAAAGATGAGATTCAGTGATATGGCCCCAGACTTTTAGAGAAAAGGAACTAAGAAAGGCATATTTGTTCAGTGGCAAACATGACTAAAGGATTTTCAAAGGAAATAAATTTCTAATATTCAAATTTCAAGGTTGTGTGTGTGTGTGTGTGTGTATGTGCATGCATGTACACACAAGCTGTAATAAACCACAGTCACATCCCTTATTGCCAATCAAATCATAGTCTACCAAGAAAATGTCACTTTATGAGGATTGAGGGAACCAGGCTGATACCCTTCAAAGCCAATCGGATGATAATACATAGGTAGGTGGTGAACGTAAATCACAGCCACAGCAGAAATCCAGAAATAAATCCTCTTTATCTCAAATATTCTGGAGGATGTTGACCTTGGATGACAGAAATGAACTGAAATCTGGATCAAACGTGGATAACAATACTTTGTTGTTAAAAAGACAAAATGGAAAATGAAATTACTGAGGATTCTGTTACATGTAATGAACTCATTGCATTCTTAATGCCTTTAACAGATTTGGCAAGTATTAATAAATCTATCATGCATGATGATCTTGTCACTGTTCTGGATGCTAGGTACTAACAGGAAAAGAGAAAACATTTGTGCATTCAAAGAATTTATTTTTTTAACCATATGAAATGTCACACTATTTTTTCATCTCACATATATTTTAGGAACACTTCTATGAAATATCCAATTCCTAATGTTAATCATTGAGTCAACTAGCGAAAGACAACTTCTTTTGTTCTCTTCACGTTATTTTTTCTGTTTATAGACTTCACCTTGGAGTTCAAACTTACACAATTTCATAAAGGGTAATTAGAAACTGATTCCTCCTGTTTCAAGATATTTTTCCACCTACTTCTACTCTTTAACTTCCTCAATATTTCCCTTCATACAGAGTCTGCATTTGTGAGACCAATGAACTACATGCTCACATTTTTTTTCACTTTTTATGTATTAAAATCTTCTTATATTACCATTATTAATGGCCACCTATTGATGTTCAACCTACCTTTTGAGACTACATTTTAAATCCTACAAATTACCTATTATTAATGTTTTACTAACTTCAGAATTCTCATGGCAACCGAGGCCCCAAAGTCTTTCTCTGAGCAGATTATATGTTGTCCTATTTTAAAATATTCATGTCTTATCTTTCTAACAAACAATATGTGTGTAGAGACCAAGGTTCTGTTTTTGTTTGTTTAGGCTGAGTTCTCTTCTTTACTATAACCGAGTTATATTTTACATTGCTCCAATCTCTTAACTATCTGTGATAAATGTTTTAGGTAAGCAGAAAAAGGATGATAGAGGAAATCTATGCTTCATACCCTGTCTGGGTGAAAGTAATAGCTTTGCCATTAACTAACTACATGGGTTTTAAATAGATGCTTGAATATTTTAATCCTCAGGTTCATCATTTACAAAATGGCATAATTATTGCTTTGTTAGCAGATTTAGTAAAATAAACATGAAATTTATATTAAATCCTAAAACACTATGGTTTATATTAGTAAGCTTTCATTGATAATGAGACAAACTACTTTCTCTTCTTTCTTTAACCACTCCTTCTTGATTATACCTTGGCCTTGAATCTACCTAAGAACATACACAGATCTCTTGAACAATCAGAAATTAATTCTTAAGTGACGGCATTTCCTTGGACTCATTTATTTTATTCTTCTGTTACTGAGGAATTCGATTATTTCTCAAAATATATTCTGAAGAATTCTAGTCTCAAAAAACCAAAAAAAAAAAAAAATCTATAGAAATACAATTATATAAACTGTTGTTAGGGCTTGCACCTCTTAAAGATAACACTGTACATCACGTTACTGTTTTAGAAGTCCTATAACAAAGAACCTGTATATTTTTTTAATTTCTTAATTTTTCAATTTAAAATTGATCCCATAGCTTTTATTTGGAAACACATGGAAATTACCTATGGAAACAGTCCTACTCAGAACTCACAATTCTGAAAATTTATTTATTGAAAATTAAATGAGGCAATAAACTTAAGTAACTAGAAGAGAATAAGCAAGTCTACACCTCTCCTTTTAAACTGCTTGGGATCTTTTAATTTCAGCTATATGGCCATTCTTGAAAAAATACCTGGTTCTGTTAGCTAAGATTTTGCTTTCTACTACAATAAGTCACACTTTTCATTTGTCTAGTCAGTTTATGGTTATTCGGACACAATTTTTCCAAACCTATCCATTCCTAATGATTATTTTGACCTAAATTCTCAGTGGGTTGTGGGGTTATACTAGTATCATCAAGTTTTCATGTCATTACATTTTATTTTTTTGCCATTAGATGTGTTCCTATTAGACTGATAATGTTAGGCTATGCAGGAGAACGATTCATATATTTCATTTATTTTCATGAAATTAAACAGACCACATTTTCTCTTATAGTAATTATAGTTGCTTCTAATTATATAAAAACCACATAAATAAATGTGATATTACTTTTGATAATTAGAAGCAAATATATTCCCCATTAAATGTCATGTTCCCTTTGGTCTTCATACTGCCTCTGCTTATAAATTACTATATATATTTTTTATATATATTACTATATATATATATTTATATTTCATTTTTTTATTTCCTGATACTAAAGTTCTCTAAAGGTTATTAATTTTTCTTCATTTTTTAAAAGTATTTCTGCTGATATTGTATACATTTTAGATATTTCCATTTCATTTTATTGGTATGCTAATTTAATGACATTTTTATAATTTATGCCTGGCTTATATCAGATCTAAAGGGCAATAAATCAGGAAAGTGCCATTCAGCAGTTAGGTGTTCCCTCTGCTTCTTCTCTGTTTCTGACTGAAATCACCCTTAACTTCCTCAGCAGTGAAACCTAAGCGAGTGGGGAGAAAGTATTTAGGTGGCTATTCACGCTTGTAAGCACCACATAACTTCAGTTACTGGGCTGTCTCAGTTTGAACAGCAGTTACATGATAAGAGGAAAAGGGAGAAATGCCTCTTTTATTTTCTTAGAGGGAGTCTTATTTAAAATTGCTTTTAGAAAGTCTTATTTGTGATTTTGTGTCTAGGGAAGAGACCCAACACATTCTGAAAGTTGATCACAATAGAACAGTTTGTGTTTTATGATATCAAATTAATGAATGCAGAAGTGAATGCATCTAAAAGTTGTGGTTTTTTTTTTAATATTTTAAAGTTCAGGTA
Source organism: Hyaena hyaena (assembly GCF_003009895.1). Taxonomy (NCBI): domain Eukaryota; kingdom Metazoa; phylum Chordata; class Mammalia; order Carnivora; family Hyaenidae; genus Hyaena; species Hyaena hyaena. Next base: position 522,540 of record NW_024081053.1, read on the forward strand.
GATGTTTCTAGGGTATTAAGAAGTTAACTAAAGCTCATAATAAGGTCTAGTTAAAATCTTGAAACATCTTTGAGAAATTTAAAAATATAGGAAGTACGAAAAATACTGTAAGTTCTCTCTGCAACAACCATAATCGTCAATGAAAACATTTTGTCACTTTAACCTTACCTTTTTTATTCAAGATATTTAACATTACAAATAAAACTGGTGACCCATTAACCCATTTTTTAACCTCACTTTCATTTGTCCAGAGGCATCAACAACTATAGTTTTAATGTACTTCTTACTGTCACATTTTACTCTCTGTGCTTCTATACTGGATTTTTTTTGCAAGAAGTACCCATTGCTTTTGAAATTAAAAAGATACATATTATACAAATTTCTGTTGTGAATTTTGTTTAATTAAGTCACTTAAATGCACCAATTTAAAAACACCTATTTGTAAAGCATACATAAATTTCAGATTACCACTCATATATGTGTGTTTGAACTCATCTTGCATTTTTTATTCCTGTGTTAAGCCAATTTACAATACTTTATGCAGACTTCTATATATAAATAGCTGCTTATGATTAGGTGTTTTACCTTTAGTGTATGCAACAGAGAATTTAATTTAGTACTGCTCTTACATAATCTTGTTAATTTAAGATTTTAGACATCTAAACTAATATTAGATTAACAAATATACTTAATTATGTAATGTAATGATTTTAATGGATATTACTTTTAGTAAAATTTGAATCTGGATTGAATAGAGTACTGAAATATTGGTGTAGACATTACTGTTTTCTAAAACCTCAACTGTAATGTAAAGAATGCATTCTGTATGCAACTGAAGAAATTTATTTACTAAAAGGAGACTTCAGATGATATCACATCACCCACTATTTCTAGGATATTTACAAGGACTCCGACACTTCCTTAAGCTAGAGGCTTTCTGTAGATCCCCTTGCAGCCAGTACTACTCATGTCTTGAATAACAAGGCCAGAGGTCACATAGTTGTGTTTTCTCACCCTCTTTCTTTTTGCTTGCATCAGTGTCTTGAACAATCTCGACATGAGTTGAGTCAGCTCAGACTTTTAGTTTCTTTGAGAATTTTTAGGTTTTCACTATCCTGATAAATTCTTTGACTTTCAGCTTACACCTACAAAGATTGGAGTGACGCCCCCATCCAATTCTTATTATCTAGTCATGCTGAGTACATAGAGTTGTCCTGATACCTAGGTCCAATGTATTAATTCTTAGTTTCTAAACTTTCATCATATTCCAAGTAACTGTGTGTGTGTGTGTGTGTGTGTTATAAAAGAAGCATTATTGGGGTGTCTGGGTGGCTCAGACGGTTGAGTAGACTTCGTCTCAGGTCATGATCTCATAGTCTGTGAGTTCGAGCTCTGCATCAGGCTCTGTGCTGACAACTCAGAGCCTGGAGCCTGCTTCGGATTCGGTGTCCCTCTCCTCTGCCTCCCCCACTCACACTCTGTCTGTCTCTCAAAAATTAATAAAAACATTTTTTAAAAAGAAGCATTGCATTAAAAGAAGAGTTCTGTTGTAGTCATCTCCCTACAAGCCACTAAACCTGATAGAGTTTCTTCATTCCTATGTCTCAGTTCTGTGGTAAGAACCAAATAAGAATCGAATGTGGAAGTATTTTAATATGTAAAACAGTATATCTTTTGTTGTTTGTCATTTCTTTTCCTTATGTTTATTTATTTATTTTGAGAGACAGAGGAAGAGAGAAAGAAAGAGAAAGACAATGAGCAGGGGAGGGGCAGTGAGAAGGAGAGAATCCCAAGCTTTCAGCAAAGAGCCCAAAGCAGGGCTCGAACCCACAAACTAGGAGATCATGACTTGAGCTGAAATCAACTGAGCAATCCAGGCACTCCTGATGTTTGTCATTTCTATATCATTTCAAGACCAGTAATGTCTAAAAAAAAGAGAATCTAGTGGTATTATGCAACTGGTAGTTAAGGTATCTAAAATTCCATTGATCTGAAAAATATCTGATACTTAGTAAAACAAATCACACCATAATTTTCATAATTATTCATATATTATCAAAACTAGACACTCTTTTATGTTTTCTCATCATTATGGGATATTGAGAATTTATAAGCTATGCCAATTAAAAACTGCATTTAATTAATACCAAGGATTATTTACTGCAAAGAATGCGTGAATGGAAAAATTTTCAAAATCATAAGCATCTGGGTAAAAAGTATTTCTCTAATCCAATTTATTTCTTTCAGTTACATTTTTATGATAATAACCTCTCCTATACTTAGATATTCCCAGCATAGTCTTAATATCATTTTTAAAATGTATTTGTCATTGCCTTTTAAATAGTAATAATTACCATTAATTAAAACTACTCTATATATAAGCACTTTACATATTTTAGTTTATTTCCATCTTATAGGCAAACAAATGGAGATTTAATAACCACCTTAAGGTCACAGAGTAACTGAGTGAGGGAGCTGCGATTGTATCCTGCAGACCTGACACTAATATTCACTATGTTAAACACTGTTCAGTATTCATGATGACCATGAACATGCCCTTTATTTTAGTGCAGTGGTTCTCAAAATTGGTTGCACGTTAGAATCACCCAGAAGCTTAAAAGTCTTCTGATGTCAGGGGCCCTCTCTCAGAGTATGTGATTTAATGTATCTGTCATGAAGATTTGTGAAATCTGAGCTTAGGTTTTCAAAACATCCCCTCCAAGGTGATTCAGATGCCCAAACATTGAGAATCTCAGAATTGGCCGAAATTGTCCATTTTGTGGATGATTCTCTGAACATTCATAGGCTTCTTACCTTTGGAACTTTGGCTTAAGCTGAGAGAGAGAGCTGTCTAGATGAAAAAGCAATGACTCTGGTGTTAAGATAGAAATAAATGGTTTTAAATCACTAACCTATCAGAGTGATTAGTTGGCAATAAGACTCTTGCACCATAAATTTCCTCGTTAAAAATGACAAAAATAAAACGCACCTTGCAGAATTATTGTAAATGATATAATAATGCATATGAAATCATAAATGTGATATATAGGTGTTGTGCCTTCAAGGAAGCTTACGTAAAGAATATTCTTCAAATCTGTATTGCAAAAGGACAATTGTCCATAGGCAGAAATAAACTGAATGTGTTCAGATATATCTTGGATAAGCTTAGTGATACAAAGAGTAAAGAAGCGCTTCAGTTCTGGGTGGGGTGGGGATTCCAATGGGATAACATCTCATAAGGTTAATGTGAGAAAGGGTTCCTATGGCTTCTGCATATGCTTGCTACTTAAGAATATCCTTGAAGCTAAATAAACAGCTAAGAAGTCTGAGAGTAAGATCATGTGCAAATAATACATTGAATCAATTGTCCATCAGAATAGAGAAAATGGCTCTTATGAAAGTTGGGCCTTCTGCTTGAAATGTCTTTTCTCATTCCACTTTAACTTGTCAAAATTGTATCACCCCCCTCTGGTATGTATTTCATATGCCCTTTTCCTCCTGAAGCTTTCTGAATGCAAGATAATAAATAGAACTAATGACACTTCCAGTCTCTCTTACATCAGTTAACTAGAATACAAACCAGAAGGCAGAATCTGTATCATTAATTCATTCATGAATTCAAACAGAATTCACTGAGCACCAACTTGATACCGGGCAATAAGTTAGAGTAACAAAAGTGTTGTACTTGCCTCACATCAGTTTATACTGTATTGGAAATGACAGATATAAAAACCACAATTGAATTTTTGTGTGGTGCCTCAAAAAAAGAAATATGTTTGAGTATAAATATAATATAAAAAAGAACATGATTATCTGTGTCTCATGTGAAGATAAGTCAGAAAAAAAATTCACACTGATAAATAAGATGAATTATCAGTTTTGTAAAATCTTTCTGATTGCATAGATATTATTGTCAATCATATCCTTGGCCTGGCTGTTACTGTTTATGATTCTGTAACTTGAACATGATTTATAACTACACTGTATCTATTTTCTCACCAAATTGCCATAGCATTTATATTAGTTAATATCTGGAAATAATTTAGCATATAACCAAGTTTATGGCAAGCCATCTGCAATTCCTAGACTCTTTTTTTGTTAGAAAGTAAACATCATTATGATGGCATTCTATCTAAAAGAAATATAACTTACAAGAATATGGAATCATGAAAAATCATGGCAATTTCAAGAAACTGTTAGTAATTTATTAAAATTTGAGCATTAGGTATTTATGGGGAACATGGAGAGATATGGCTAAAAAGTAGGCTTAGGTTAGAACTGAAAAAGGCTTTGTATGTCATCCTTGAAGTATGGACTTTATCTTCTAGGCAATATGGATAGATTGTGATTGGAGGAATTTCATTAAAAGATTTAAGCAAGGGGCACCAGGGTGGCTCAGTCAGTTTAAGTGTCAGACTCTAGATTTCAGCTCAGGTCATAAGCTCATGTTTGTGAGTTTGAGCTCTGCATTGGGATCCACACTGTGCTTAGGATTCTCTCTCCCTTTCTCTGGCACTTCCCCACTTAGGTTCTCTCTGTGTGTCTCTAAAAATAAATAAATAAATAAATAAATAAATAAATAAACAAACAAACAAACATAAATAAATTTAAAAACACATTTAAGGAAAGGAGTAGTCAGATTACATTGTTTAGAACCATAACAATGTATATGATGGAGATAGAAATAAAGAATAATGATAAACTGAATGATTAATCCCCACTAAGAAATTGCCAAAAAGATATTATTGTGCTATTTTGAAATAAACTTTGAAGACTGAAAAAGGAGAAATGAACTGAATTTAAGGAGATATATCAACATGACTCAGGAGCCCTTTAGATGTTGAATGTGGGTAGATGTAGGGTCTATAATGACTTCCAGTCTCCTGAATTGTGTGATTAGGTCAAAGTCAAACACCTCATCAAAGATGGTTAAGAATTTGGGGCAGATTTTAGGAAAAAGATCATAAATACAGTTCTAAGGCACACAAGGTACAACTTAGTAATTTAACACAAAGTTCTGGACTTCAAAATAGAGATATGAATTGGACGTATGGTACACTACAACCCTACCATCTTTAAAATAAATAACATTTATTCATTTTAAAGTTATTTGCCCTCAGTTTGGCATATAAGCAGAACTTGTAAGATGTTACTGAGTAACATGATTTATGGGCAATATTTCACTAAATCCATAGAAACTTCTCACCATTTAGTATTATTAGAATCTCCATTTCAAAGAAAAGGTATCAATGCTTTTAATTTAAGTTGTTTTCCAAGTAGTAAGTAAAAAAAAAAAAAAAAGAAGAAGAAGAAGAAGAAGAAGAATTTGAATCTGGACCACTTGAATCAAACGTCTAAGCTCTTTCATACCAAATATTTACATATCTTTCCTAGGAGAATACTTGACTTATTTATAATTTTAGCTTATTTAACTTTCCTTTTTTTTATGTTTTAATGTTTTATTATTTATTTCTGAGAGAGAGCGAGAGAGACAGCATGAGTAGGGGAGGGTCAGAGAGAGAGGGAGACACAGAATCTGAAGCAGGCTTCAGGCTCTGAGCTGTCAGCACATAGCCCGATGCAAGGCCTGAACCCAGAAACCGTTAGATCATGACCTTAGCCGAGGTCAGACGCTTAACCAACTGAAACACCCAGGAGCCCCTAGCTTATTTAACTTTCATGTGCAGCACTCCTTTCCTCCAAAAGTAGCTTTTACTAAATTCTGATATTTATTTTGCCCAGCTATATTTCAATCACTATATAATCCTAGAAGATGACAAAGAAGGATAAATTAATGTATTATTAGTAGTCAGATTTATTTTAATGTTTATTTATTTACTTTGAAAGAGAGAGAGAGAGAGAGAGAGAGAGAGAGAATCCCAAGCAGGTTCTGTGCTGTCACCACAGAGCCTGACGTGGGGCTCGATCTCACAAACCTTGAGATCAAGAACTGAGCCAAAATCAAAAGTCAGATGCTCAACTGAATGAGCCACCCATGTGCTTCAGTACTAGGAATTTTAATGCAAGTAAATTAGATATAATTAAATCTTCATTGGGGCGCCTGGGTGGCTCAGTCGGTTAAGCGTCCGACTTTCGCTTGGGTCATGATCTCACGGTTCGTGGGTTCGAGCCCCACGTCGGGCTCTGTGCTGACTGCCAGCTCAAAGCCTGAAGCCTGTTTCAGTCTGTTACTCCCTCTCTCTCTGACCCTCCCCTGCTCACGCTGTCTCTCTCTCCTAGAAATAAATAAAACATTAAAAAAAAATCTTCATTAAAGTATACTTTTAAAAAATATTATCATTTAGGTGTAACATTGATTTTAGGCATCAATATATTTATAAAATAGTAGCAAGTAAAATATTTTTTAGTGTTCCAGTGTAAAAAACAGAAACTATCCTATAACTATCTATATCTAACTTAATAGTCTATCTATGCATAGCATTTTCCTTTCAAGAATGACAATCTATTCATCTATATTATAATTTATTTAAATTCAACTTAGTGAACATAAAGTGTAATAATGATTTCAGGAGTAGAACCCAGTGATTCATCACTTACGTATAACACCCATTGCTCACCCCAGCAAGTGCCCTCCTTAATGCCCATCGCCCATTTATCCCATACCCTCATCCACCCTCCCCAAAGAAATCTTCAGTTTATTCTTTGTAATTAAGAGTCTCTTATAGTTTACTTTCCCCTCTGCTTTTGTCTTATTTTTCCTTCCCTTTCTCTATGTTCATTTGTTTTGTTTCTTAAATTCCACAAGTGAAATCATACTTGATTTCATCAAGCATTGAAAACTTGAAATCATCAAAACATTTATCTTTTTCTTCAACTGACTTACTTTGCTTAGCTATACTCTAGTTCCATCCATGTTGTTGCAAATGTCAAGATTTCATTATTTTTAATTGCCAGGTAATATCCCATCATATATATACCAAATCTTCTTTATCCATTCATCAGTCAATGGACACTTGGGCTTTTCCATAATTTGGCTATTGTTGATAGCACTGATATAAACACTGGGGTGTACGTGCTCCTTTGAATCAATATTTTTGTATGCTCCGGATAAATACTTAGTAGTGCAATTTCTGGGTCATAGGGTAGCTCTATTTTTAGTTTTTTGAGGAACGTCCATCCTCTTTTCATTGGCTGCACCAGTTTGCATTCCCACCAACAGTTCAGAAGTTCCTCTGGAAATCTCTATTTTAAACTAGCTGATACCAAGACTTGCCATTTATCTTTCTGAGGTTTAAAAAAGCTTTCTTCTAACTTCCAGCATGCTCATTGGATTATTTTGGATATTGGTGAGTCTTACTAATCAGATATAGACTTTATATACACTTATATATGGACATACAAATTTATATACATACACACAAAATGATGGTACACTAGTTGCATACATATAGTTGTCTTATATAAATATAGTTGTCTTTGATGCTGATGACATATATTTTTGCACATAAAATACCCGAGATAGAATTTGCATTGTATTTATAAGAACATAATGGTTAAAAGCAGCAACTTTAGTTGAGATGCTTCTGATTATCAGTTGTATGTAAAAGACTATATCCTGGAGCATGAAATGAAGCCATTTCTGTCTTTGAGAAATTCTGATTAGTTCAGAGTTAGTAATAAGTATATTGTGCTAGTTTGAAATACATTGTCAGAACCAAATCCACTCTCCATTGTCTGTCCTTCAATAATTTAGAAGGGCTCTAAAAATATTTCTCCTCTGTCAACTTCCATGTTTTTAAAGCTTTGTCAATAGACAGCCCCAGAGGGACAATGCAGTTAGAAGTGCTGTCTCTTTTTGGTCCTTGTGTGCTCTTCTCATCAGGCTCTGCAGTGTTCAGTTTCCCCAGTGCCTTGCTCCTATAGTACATGATGGTCAGTGGCACCCAGCAACTAGAAACTTCCTCCGTCACCCCTGGTGGCTTTAAAATTAGTTCTGACACTTGGAATTTCCCTATAGATGGCTTCCTCCAGAACACCCTGGGATGACTTTGTAATCAAGCACTAACTGTGACGTAGCTCCCTATGTACAGGCAATTCCAGCATCCGCTTGGGTTTCTCTGCCATGAATAACAATAGCCAACATTTCCATGTGGGTGGATTTTTCTATTGCCCCCTCAGACGGCACTGACAATCAACTTCTTCTGGTGCCTCCTTGTATGGTTTTGCAGAAGAGTAGTGTTAGTTAGGATCCTCCCTATGGGTGGCTTCTTCAGTATCCCAGAGGGAAGATTTTCAGCAAAATCTGCTAGGCTGGGACCTCAGTAACTTGTCCACCATCAGGTGAGCCATGGCTGCCTCTCAAATGAAATCGGTACGGCAGTCCTGCCAGGACTGGGGAAGTTCTTTCTTGGGTGCAAGACCTCAGCCCTAGAGGCAGTGGTTACTCTTTATATCTATTTTCCCATGTTTTATAGAATTCTATTTAAGTATTACTAGCCAATCCTTCATTACTGCAGTACTCTGTTGTTTCTATTTTATTCTTTGCATCGAGCTTTCCCTGTTCAAAATTGCTGTGTGGTTCCTGCCTTCTCATGGCCCTCTGACTATTACATATATGAAAAGTAAAATAAGTCTTAATCTACTGGCCACGTAGCAATAATACAAGAAATGATGTAAAATATGCCCCCAGGAAGAAAGGAATAACAAGTGAAGTGCTGCACCAAAAGGTAAGGGTATCAGTAAAATGCTTCATGAACTTTGGGTGAGCTCTCTCTAAAAGAAAAAAAAGAAGAACAGAGATAAATTTCTGGGAATGGCTTTAACAAAGAAACTCTTCTTATACATCAAAGAATCAATGAGAAGAAAGAAGGAATGGTTAGGGTAAAGGTGGGAGATTAATTGCATTAGAAATATATGGTGGGATCAGTGACAAATAATCATTCAATGTGATGCCAAGAATTTTGTACATATCACATAGATAACGATGAGGTAAACAGATTTTCACCAAAAAAATGTTTCCTTTAGAAATCCAGTTTGACATTAATTACTTTTTTCATAGGAGCCCTGACATATAATAAGCTTCTGACTCTTCCTTAAACAAAATCATATGCTCCTAAATTTAAAAGTCATATGTATAACCATTTTAATGAATAACTATAGGAATAGTATGAGAAGCATGTATGAATGTAAATATATATTCAAAACCAGAAAACATTCTGCAAGTTCGTCAAAGATCCCAGACATCAAAAGCATGATTTGTATTATGAATATTAAAGTTCTTGCTTCTTGCTAAAATATATAAATGCTGAGGAATTATATATTTTTTAAGTTTATTTATTTATTTTGAGAGAGTGGGGGCAGAGAGGGAAGAAGAGTGAGAATCCCAAGCAGGCTGTTGGCACAGAGCCTAGTGCAGGATTGGAGCCCACAAACTGCGGGATCATGACCTGAGCTGAAAAACAGAGTCAACGCTTAACTGACTGAGTTCCCTCCACATGGCCATATTTTAATTATCAGTTATGGTTATGAGAACTGTAGGACACAGGGTTTACCATTTCAAAAAAGAGCACAAATGGAAAGCTAAATGTATATATACAAATCTTAAAAAGCTAAAAAAAAAGTGCACCTTAATATTTTCAAAAAACCCAAGTTTAGTCCTGGACATTATCAAAGTCACAAAATGGATAGTACACAGGAGTATAGATAGTGCATTTTTTTTTCCATTTTGTTAAACTTTTAGTGAGGCCAAACTGCCAGGCACCTGTCAAGTAGAAGGGAACTTCAAGCAACACCTTCAAGAAGTAGCAAATTAAATATATGTCAACATGTTGTTGGAATGAATGGGAATGTCAAACATGCCAGTATTATAGACACTTTCTGTATCACTCCGCAAGATTATTTATAAAGAGTTGTGTATCTGCACACCATAAGTCAAGTCTTTATTCATCTGATGCTAGTGATCTTATCATCACTTTATATAATTCCACTTGGGTAAGAAAACAAAATTCACCACATGAAGTTGTCTCATTAAACTAGAGGTTTTATTCTAAATTGATAATTGCTATTGAAATATTTCATATGAAATCACAGTAGCAATGCTATAATTAAAATGAACTTGGGCTCTGCATTTCTATATTTATGTTTACATCCTTTTTATTCTAATCTTTGAATTCAAACACCTCTCCATTTTCTCAGGGAAGAGAGTTTCTACTGACAAACAACAGCACTCCCCTGGAAAGATTTTTTTAATTAACTTTGTTATATTGCTTTTGATTTATCTGATTTGGCAGATTATTTTCACTGTGTAATAGTATTTTATGATCTCTGTTACAATGCTGTGTCAAACTCACTTATTTTTAAATGTCTAAACTAAAATGTTTATCACTTATTGATAACGAACAAGTATTTCCACTTCTTAGGAAAATGATGATAGTTGCATGATAAAGATATATTCACTTGAAAATCAAACTACATAGTAAGCTATTATTAAAAATAATTTTCAGTAGAGTTCACATAAAGACTGTATGGATATTCCAAGCTGAAGGCTTGTTGGTATATATTGTTTTTAGTATATAGAATATTCTAGGTAGCATACTGGAGTTTATTTATTTGGGATGCCTATTTTTGTGAAAATTGAGCTGGTGACCACTCCTCTGACTGAACTTGAGAGATTTAAACCAGTTTTTAAAAATGCATTTACCCACAAAAAAGGGCTTCACTATTTTAAATGGTTTAACTCCTTCTAGCTTTTAAAATTATATTGTGCATTTGTTTAATGATACTAGTATTTTTCAATATCTCTTCAATTTAAATGTGATTGGTCTTTATTTTTTTTTAATATTTTTATTTATTTCTAGGAGAGAGAGAGACAGAGTGAGCAGGGGAGGGTCAGAGAGAGAGGGAGATACAGACTCTGAAATAGGCTCCAGGCTCNCGAAAATAAAAAAAATATTAAAAAAAAGAAGGTCACATCAGAAATAGAATTTTTGAGGAAGTTTGAAAGGTAACAGCACTTTCCCTTCATATAGCAAATCTCAGCAGCCAAGACTTCCAGATTTCGGTGGAAATTTTTATTTATTTATTTATTTATTTATTTATCTTTATTTTTTAAAAATTTATTTCTAGGAGAGAGAGAGAGAGAGAGAGACAGCGTGAGCAGGAGAAGGTCAGAGAGAGAGGGAGTCACAGACTGAAACAGGCTCCAGGCTCCGAGCTGGCAGTCAGCACAGAGCCCGACGTGGGGCTCGAACCCACGAACCGTGAGATCATGACCTAAGCAAAAGTCGGATGCTTAACCGACTAAGCCACCCAGGCACCCCGATGATTGGTCTTTATTGTCAACAGATTATGTAGTTTATATTTTATTAAAATATAACGATACTGTAACATATAGTTACTCCAAATGGTATAGGGTTATGAAAAAAAGAATCACATAGGTCAAATTTCTTGACTTAGTCTTTACCTATGTTGATATAATCTTTTACCTCTAGAGAAAAATACAAAATCAAGTGAATTTGCTTTTAACAAATATCTGGATATTCAGTGTCATATAAGTAAATCTGGAGATTAATGATTCCATATAAATTTCAGTTTATCTCAATGTAGTGGTGTTGAATTGAAGATTAAATAATCTGCTTTCCATTCCATAATATTTAAATGCATACACAACATACAAAATACAAAAAATAATAGTAGTGAAAGCAATGATTTTACTGGTAATGACAGAAAGTTTTGAAAACCTAGAATTTAGGAATGAATGTATAAAATGACAGAACTGTCCTTTTCCAATGCATGCACACTGGAGCTAAAATAAATAAACATATGGGAAAAAGATAAAGAAATATTCATTTTTTAATTTAAAAGATATATAGCAGAAATCTACACATCTAGTCAAAAAAGTTACTTTTAGAAGTTGTGTTAAAATTTTTAGGGGGAACTGAGCACTGGAAAAAGATACTTTTGGTTAAGATCTACATGCATTCTAAATTTATTCTAAATATTGATTCCTGCCCCAGAGAAACCTATAATATAAAACTAACTAAATAGAAGCTTTTCGCCAGAAATATAACTATTATCACTGTCCTTCCAATGGTCATTTTCTCCCCATGGTAAGAATTCATAGGTCTATGAACAAGGTTTATAGATAGTCTTCTTTATCTACAATTGCCTCTTGACTTTCAAAATTTACAGGATACCAGATACTGCCAAAGTGAAAAATAGTAAAGTCATTTGTAGATTGACAATTTTTAAAAATATTTAGTGTGCCGTGATTCATGAATATGAAACCAACTAACTGTAGTTAAAAAATAGGACTCAAATTTATTTATTTATTTATTTTAATTTTAATGTTCATTTATTTTGAGAGAGACAGCATGAGCAGCGGAGGGGGAGGGGTAGAGACAGAGGGAGACACAGAATGTGAAGCAGGCTCCAGGCTCTGAGCTGTCAGCACAGACCCCAATTCAGGGCTCAAACTCACAAAGTGTGAGATCAAACCCTTAGCCAAAGTCAATCGCTTAACAAACTGATCCACCCAGGTGCCCCAGGACTCATAAATTTAAAGGAGAGCTTTCTTTAAATTCGCAGAAAATGACAAAGCTTTACTTCTATCCAATTAGAAGACCATAACATTAATTAACAAATTTTCAAAAATTAAAAGCTCGTATAGAAACATAAGCAGTATTTAAATTTCTATTGTTAAAACAAGTATTAAACTTGATATTAAATACTTTAAGCAATCATTCACAATTATAGGAAATATATCATTATAATTGTGAATAATTATAATTATTCAATTATTCTATCCAATAAAATATTGTGTGTGTATATACTCAAAAAAGAAAAGAGAAAAGAATCATCATTTACTGAAGACCTATTATGTGTAAAATGGGAAATACATAGGTATTATTAAATTCAGTCTTTACCACAACTGGGGACTTAAGTGTTAATAAACATTTACAACATAAACTACTTTATAGATGCAACATGAATAAAACACAAGGAACGATAAATTAGATTAGGTAGAAAATATATCCCACAGTAAGGTTATATAACTATAATAATGCAGTGGACAAAAAAAATCACAAGGAAGGAGGTAAAGGAAGGCAGAGTACAAAATATGATCACAAATGTTTCCTCTCATATTTGATTTTTCATGGGTAAAGTGAAGGGGCAAAGTAAAAACATAAGCAAAACATACACACACACACACACACACACACACACACACACACACACACTGTTTTGGTGTACTTGTTTTTCCTACTCTTGGGCTTAGTTTAAGATAATTTTGTTGGGTAGAGAAGAGTTGGCCCATTGTTCCTTCTGCAAACAGCAAAGAACTATCTGCAGTAGATATATCAGTATCACTTCATCACATTACTAGGAAAACAGATTTGCTTATTTTTAACTGACATCTCCCAAGTTACACTAAAAATTGAAAGAAAATACTAAAAACGGATGCATGATTAGTGTTAGGCAATCTTAAAAAAATAGTAAAATGTGTATAAAAATTTTGAAAAAATACTACCCATAATTCTATTACTCAAATAACTGCTACAGTTTTGGTTGTTACTACTTTTTCTTCATGACACTTTCATTATATCAACCACTGTGTGTGTATACATATATATATATATATATATATGCTATATTCATATACAGTTTATATGTGCATGTGCACACACAATAATAAATGCCATAACATTAACATAATGTTAATATGTAGCATTAATATTTTTTAAAATTTATAATCTGCTTTAACATAAGCCTTCTCATATTTTATTTTATTACATATTCCCTGGAAATTTAAATATTTATATATATTTATATATAACTAGTTATATACTATATATGTGTATATACAGTATTCTCAGATATAGATAAGGCCTAATTTCTATAACCATCCTCTATATTTGAATATTTATGTTTTTATAATTTATATTTTTCTTTCATAGTCTACTGTCAAGTTGGATTCCATATAGCACCCAGTGTTCATCCCAACAAGTGCCCCCTCCATGCTCATCACCCACTTCCCCTCTCCCTCACCCCCATCAGCCCTCAGTTTGTTCTCAGTATTCAAGTCTCTGATGGTTTGCCTTCCTCCCTCTCCCCAACTATTTTTCCCCTTTTCCTCCCCCATGGTCCTCCATTAAGTTTCTCCTAATCCTCCTATAGGTGATAGCATATGGTATCTGTCATTTTCTGCCTGACTTAATTCGTTCAGCATAACACCCTCAAGTTCCATCCATGTTGCTACAAATGGCCATATTCCATTCTTTCTCATTGCCATGTAGTATCCCATTGTATAGATAAACTACATCTTCTTGATCCACTCACCAGCTGATGGACACTTAGGCTCTTCCCATGATTTGGCTCTTGTTGAAAGTGATTCTATGAACATTGGGGTACATGTTCCCCTATGTATCAGCACTCCTGTATCCCCTGAGTCAAGTCCTAGCAGTGCTATTGCTGGAACATAGGGGAGTTTTATTGTTAATTTTTTGAAGAACTTCCACACTGTTTTCCAGAGGGGCTGCACCTGTTTACATTCCCACCAACAGTGTAGGAGGGTGCCCGTTTCTCCACATCCTCGCCAGCATCTAGAGTCTCCTGATTTGTTCATTTTAGCCACTCTGACTGGTGTGAGGTGGTATCTCAGTGTGGTTTTGATCTGCATTTCCCGGATGATGAGGGACACTGAGCATCGTTTCATGTGTCTGTGGGCAATCTGTATGTCCTCTTTGGAGAAGTGTCTGTCCATGTCTTCTGCCCATTTCTTCACTGGATTATTTGGTTTTCAGGTATGGAGTTTGGTGAGTTCCTTATAGATTTTGGATACTAGCCCTTTATCTAATATGTCATTTGCAACTATCTTTTCCCATTCCATCAGTTGCCTATTAGTTTTATTGATTATTTCCTTTGCCGTGCAGAAACTTTTTATCTTGATGAGGTCCCAGTAGTTCATTTTTGCTCTTGATTCCCTTGCCCTTCAGGTTGTGTCAAGTAAGAAACTGCTGTGGTTGAGGTCAAGGAGGTTATTTACTGCTTTCTCCTCTAGGGTTTTGATGGTTTCCTGTCTCACATTCAGGTCCTTTATTCATTTTGAGTTTATTTTTGTGTATGGTGTGAGAAAGTGATCCAGTTTCATTCTTCTGCATGTTGCTGTCCAGTTCTCCCAGCACCATCTGTTAAAGAGGCTGTCTTTTTTCCATTGGATACTCTTTCCTGCTTTGTCAAAAATTTGTTGGCCATACATTTGTGGGTCCAATTCTGAGTTCTTTATTCTATTCTATTGGTCTATGTGTCTGTTTTGGTGCCATGTTTTTATAATTTGTAATTACTAGAGGTCTGTGATGAGTATCTTTCTATATTCATATTTGTGCACATCTCTATTTCTTTGATATAAATCTCTAGCACTCTAGTATAATTAATATATTACAGAATACAAATATTCTAAACATTAACTAAATAAAATTATTTCCAGCAAACCTGTCATAATTCCTCTTTGACCTAAATACACTTCTTACACTCTACCTCTCTTTTAAAATAAAAGCAAGTTCAAGATAGTACTCTGTTTTATACTATTTTTGTACAATTGGCCAATAAGGTATTAAAAAGAGGTTATTCATGAATATGATTAAACTAGGGCTGGATGGGCATTTATCAGGAATAATGCCAAGAGAATGTTGCAATTTAGACTAGAAGACAAATTTGGGGTTTCCTTAAAATCTCAGAATCTGAGACTTCTTGAAATAACTAAGGGAGCTAATCAATATCCTTTGTGAAGAATTCCATAAATGTTAAATGCATATTCAATACTATATTTCATAAATTACTGCATGTATTATGAGTATGCACTAAACTGATATTTGGATTAGAGCGGATTTCAACAAATTTTATTCT
The DNA here is from genome assembly GCF_003009895.1 of Hyaena hyaena. Lineage (NCBI taxonomy): Eukaryota > Metazoa > Chordata > Mammalia > Carnivora > Hyaenidae > Hyaena > Hyaena hyaena. Next base: position 538,404 of record NW_024081053.1, read on the forward strand.
GTACTTCGCTATAGTAAATTTGCCGTATTGTAGTTGAGAGTAGATTATCTCAGAATTATTTATGCAGTTCTAATTTATTGCTGATTATTTTTACACTTCCAAGGTCCCATTAAGATTTCTTTTAATCCGCATATTGGCTCAAAGTCTTAGCCATGAATGCTAAGACTTCTAAATTCTAAGTACTAATGAATGCTCTCTCTCAAAATATTCATCCTAAAGGGCATGAATGAGAAAATATTATTATAATGTAGTATTTTTGAAGGTACAATTTAACATTGCTTTATATTTGGCAGAGCATGTTTCCTGGGTGAAATGATGAAGCTATCTCTACAATTATGTTACATGGGACACATTTGCAAAATACTTCAGAAATTAAGGAGAATTCACTTTGACATTCTACTTGACTTGTAAATTTATTGGGTCAAAATGCTCTCAACTAAGATATCTTTTGAGTGACTCACTTTTTTTCTCTTATGTATTCTAGAATTAAATAATGTCTCAAAATACATTTTTCTATCTAACTGAGATTATCAAGTTATCTAAGTGTTGGCCAACGTGGGAGGGAAAGAGTAAACATAACTTCATAATCATCTGCAAAACTTTACCTCTATTAGCATGTGTGCATTTTGTTGGGTTAGAATACCTATAGATTTTATTGAGATCTGTGATCTCAAAAGAATAGTTTGTGTAATGTGGACTGAGATAGAACATTTCAGTTATTTTGAGCACATGATTCTTTAGTTCAGTTCTACAGGTCTCTGGCCCTATTTATAAACCTCAGGATTATAAAAATACGGCAAGAAGAAAATGCTGTGTTTGGGGCACCTGGATGGCTCAGTTAGTTAGCCATCAGATTCTTGATTTCCTCTGGTCATGATTCCAGGGTAATGGGATTGAGCCCTGCATGGGAGTCTCTCCTTGCTTGCTTGGGAGTCTCTCTCTCTCTCTCTCTCTCTCCGTCTCTCTCTCTCTCTCTCCCCCCTGCCTCTGCCCCTCCCTGCTCATGGGTGCTCTCTCTCTAAACGGAAAGAAAATGCCAAGAGTTTGATCTTTCTTTCAGTTTAAGTTTTTGTCCAGAATGGATGAATCAAATCATTTAATTAAACTTCACAATTACATAATTTCATTTCTTAAATTGTCCATCCCTTACAAGTGTGTATTGATATTCTAAAATTATTCTGGTAAAATGTTTATAAGCAGTATAATTGTCTCTTTTGATCTAACAGCCACTGTCAGCACACAGCACCCAGCACACACAAGGCTCGAACTCGCCAACCATGAGATCATGACCTGAGCCAAACTCAGCAGTCTGATGCTCAACTGACTGAGCCACGCAGGGGCCCCTGATACCTATATTAATTTTCTACCAATGCTGTAACAAATAGCTACAAAATTAATGGCATAAAAGAATAAAAATGTATTATTTGCAGTGTCAGAGGCCAGAAATCCAAAATGGGACTTATGGTTCTAAAACCAATGTTTTGTCCATACAAATGCATAGATAGCTTCCCCAATTATTAACATTCCTCACCAGAGTCAAACATTTCTTACAGCTGTTAAGCCTATATTACCACATCATAATTGCCCAAAGTCCATAGTTTATATCACATTTCATTCTTAGTGTCACATATTCAATGGGTTTGGACAAATGTACAATGACATGAACCTATAACTGTCATACCATAAGAGTACTTCCACTGCCCTAAATATGCCCCAGGCTCTTTCTATTCATCTGTCCTCTCCTCAACCCATGACAACCAATTACTGTTTTTACTATCTCCTTAGCTTTGAATATCCAGAATGTCATATGATTGAAATTATATGGTATATACAGCCTTCTCAGACTGGCTTTTTTCACTTAGTAATATGCATTTAAGGCTCTTCCACATCTTTGCATAGCTTGATAACTCTTTTTTTTAGTGCTGAAAAACATCCCATTGTCTGGATGTGCCATAGTTTACTCATCTATTCATTTCCTAAGAGATATCTTAGTTGCTTGCAGGTTTTCATCTTATGAATACAGCATATCTGGGCAGGTTTTTGTGTGGACAAAAATATTCAACTCCTTTGGGTAAATAAATAACAAGGAGCCCTATTGGTAAGATGTGTTTAGTTTTGTATGAAACTGCCAAACTGAAAGCGACTACACCATTTTGCATTCCTATGAACAATGAATAATAATTCACGCTGATTCCTCATCCTGTTGAGCATTTTCAGTTGTCAGTATTCTGGATTTTAGCCAATCTAATAGGCATACAGCAGTATGGCATTCCTTTTTAAATTTTTGGGTCCCATAAGTTTGTGAAAATTACTTTAAATGAAAGAAATATCTTTGCTGTAGAAATTCTCAGGTCTGATCCTAATGTGCACTCTGAATCTCAGAGAAGGATAATCTATATTTCCCAAATGTAAGTGACCACAGTTCACTGTTTTCTAGAATTTCTATTCACATCCAAAAGAAAGCTTTGGTCTCAGGAAAAATGAGAAATGCTGCTTCAATCCATTCCTTTTCTTTCTTTATTTTTATAAAAGTGAATTAGTTAAGACCTATGGAGATAAATAGACATGCCAAAAGTCACACAACGATCTGCTAAAAAAGCTATGACAACATAGTTTAAAAAGACTGTAACCCAGTACTTATTAGCACTGAAAACAGGATCACATTTCTTCACACCTGTTTCTCAGTGTCATCGTGTGTAAAATGGGTATAGCAACGGTATGTATTTTAGACACTAGTTGTAGAGTATAAGGTTAATATATATAAAGCTCAGAACAGTTTTGGTACATAATAAACCTGGAAGAAATATTAGCTAGTATTCATACTAGCAATGGAATGGAACAAATAAGAAAATAAAGTTGAGTAATGTAAATTATTATTCCCATCAGCTTTTCATCTTAAATGCTAACTACTGCCCGAGTAACAATGAGGCTAAAATTGTTATTAAATTAAGTTATTAAATTTAGCCTCCAGCCTATTTACAAAGCGGACATCACCTAGGACAGTTATGAATAAACTATAAGCACTCCCCTAATTTCAGATGCCTTTGCAAACTCACAAAGCAATCCTGATATATTAATTAAGTTACACGATGCCTGGAAATTTGGGTTCTCAGTTTCCCAATTCTCATTTTAGTTATGACTAGACAAAACATAATTAGAGTGGTCTTATACGAGAATGTTAATCAAGGAGATAATTTCTTACACAAAAGAAAAACAGCTTATTAATATTCCTATCTTAAACTTCACTATTATGTGAGACTGGGTACCCATACATAAAATCATCTAGTAACTTAACATTTTATTTTTTTATTTTATAATGTAACTATCAACAATATCTTCTGCAGCTTTTTCTTCTAAAATATAAATAATGTGCCATTCAGCTCATAAATTGTCAGTACTAGAATCTGCTATAATGTTAAATCCTAAAAACTATAAGTATTTTGTGCTTATGAAGAATTATTAATGTTTACCTCTAACTGAAACACATTCTGAAAAAAATGTTACATAAAAGAATGAATAGAATATTTCCCCTGTGATATATTTAATCGAATAATAAAAGTATATGTCTAGAAAGAAATGAAATAAGCCAAGTGTTATGAGTTGTACTGTGTCTGTCAAAAAGATATGTTGAAGATCTAACCCCTCCTGGCTGTGAATATCTCCTTATTTGGAAACAAGATCTTTGCTGATGTTATCACATTAAGATTAGTTCATTAGTGCAGGCCTTCATTAAATATGGTATGCTTACAAGAAGAGGGAAATTTGGACATAAACATATACAGAGAAGATAGCACCATGTTAAGACAGAGGCAGAGGTTGGAGTGATACTCCTAAAAGCCAAGAAATGCCTGGGGCCACCAGGGGCTGGATGAGAATGAAAAATCCATGTCTACAGGCTTTGAAAGAACTCTGGCCTTGCAGACACTCTGTTTCATATCCTTCTCTATTTCATTTCTTTCATATCTCTATTTCATACTTTTCCTCCAGCCATAAGACAATAAAGTCCGGTTGTTTTAAGTTGCCCAGCCTGTGGTAGTCTGTTATAGTAGCCCTAAGAATCTTTCAGGAAGAGAGTGTGGGAATAGGCACTACGAGAAACACTATGAGAAGGGTTGCTGCTCAGCAGAGCCCACACTGAAGACCTTCAATCTCATGGCTGCCAAGAGAAGTGGCCAGCAACTAAATATGCAAGTTGGATGAATGCCTTCACGTGACTACTCTCCCATTCGGCTTTTGTTAACAGCAGAGAGGAATTATGATGCCAGGCTGAAGCTGCTCCTCCACCCCTTGACCCTCAGAAACCACAACACTACTTGTTTCTTCTCTTCCACACTTCAACACAAAGGTTCCTGACAGCCTGGGAATCTATTAACTGTGCTCATTCTAACTCTATTTTCTCTTGCCTAGCAATCAACCAACAGACCCCAACAGCTAGGTCTATAAGAACAATCCTATACACAGATATAATACTTAGGGTCCACCCAAGAATAAAATGATACGCTCAAGTGGTATAAGTTTTAATGAAGGGACTACTTTTATAAGTGTGGACAGAATCACAAAGGATAGTTCAGTACCTAAGGCATGGTTACCTCTCAGGTCTGAAAGATCGATAGGAGACAGTAGTTCTTAGAATCCAGAAACACAGCAGTGTGTGAAGAGGGCTTCATGATATACACTACAATATTCAGTTAACAGGCCTAGCCAGGCCACAGTAATCCTATCAGGAATGGAGGTTAGAGAAGGAATATCCTGACTTCCTAGTCTTTGGCAAAACTCTTCAGGAAATCAAAGAGCAAAATCTTATTGGTGTACACCTTTCCATGGTCCAGAGTAGGAATAAAAAGTGTAGGGGGTATTCATAAGAGAAAATGAAACTTATTCAGTACACCAGCCAAACTATCACTTTCATAAAAGGATAAAATATAAACATTTTTACATATAATGATGCATGAAATATACCATCATTATTCCCCACTTAAAAATAATTAATGCAGTGCTATTTCTACCACACAAAAATTTGATTAAGATAAAGAAAGATGATGAATATAAGAGTGGTAAGTAATATATCTTATATATAATCTCTAGTTAAAGGATTTTATTTTTAAGTAATCTCTATACCCAACATGGGGCTCGAATTTACAACCCTGAGATCAAGAGTCTCATGCTCTACTGACTAAGCAAGCAAGGCATCCCTATTATGTCCAATTAAATAAAAACTGATGAGGTTATGACTGGACTGTAACATAAATATTAAGCGCTCACAGTATTTAGAACTAAAAGTTTCTAGGAAGACCTAATAACAGTTTGTAGCTATACTTTAAAACTTGTTACAGGGCTCAGAACAGAAGACAGAAAGTCAGAATCAAGGAATTTAAAGATTTTATCTTGCTAATTAAAGTAAACATTTCAAACATCTTGGTGGGGAGACAGTGATTTTTTTTCATTTTGATAGACAAGTAGAAAAATCCAGATTTAACTATAACTGTTAGAATGAGATTAAAAATACACATGATGAATCACTAAAAGTAAGTAAAGGAAAAGGCAAAAATGTTTTTAAACTACAAGGAAAGGACAAAAAAGCAAACATTATTTTCCAATAAATACAAATGTAAGCAATGCTATTAAAAATAAAGATGCAAATTGGCTTCAAAGTCAAAATCCAGCCATTTGTTACTTATCACACCTAAAAATGCAAATGATAGAATGGAAATAAAAGGATGATAGAATGGAAATAAAAGGATGATGATGATACCAGGTAGATGTATATTAAAAAAAAAAAAAAAACTGTGAAAGAGAGGAGAAAATGTGATAATGTGTTCGGATAAATTGGTGCATAAGCCCAGGAGAGTCCACAAAAAATATAAACAAATACATTGAAATCTGCAATCATGAAAGGTATATTTCTTAGAGAAGATAAAACAGTGATTATTATAATGTATCAAACATAAAATGATGAAACAAAAATTCCCTGATATGGCAGCTATAAGAAGAGATTGTGATATAGCCACAATCGTTTCCTGAATACATTATCTCACCTTTTAAATAAAAAGTATGATTAACTAATTTTAATAATAATTAACATCTTTCAAATGCTATTTGCAGAATATTGATTCATAGACTATTTTATGCCACCAAACATTTAGAAAAATAATTACATACTTACTTACAGATAATGCTTTAAATAATTCCAAAACTTACATATTTTCAGTCATATTCTTTGTACAAAAGATAAAAATAAATTTAAAGGCATTTTGGAAATTAATAATTTTGGCTCCCAATCAGTGACAAGGAGTGAACATGGAAGTTACAAACTATGGAAAAGTAAACAAAAAGGGGAAATCTATCAAAATCAATGGTATGCAGTCAAAATTATTCTGACTGGTTTCACAGAAGGTACTAACTAACTTTGAGAAATAGGTGAGCCCATGATAGTTATTCAAATATGAAACAAAAGATGGAAAGCATCCTAAATTATCTTACAAAGCTAGCAAAGCCCTAATAACATAAAATAAAATATAAAAGAAAAACATTTATAGGCTAATGTCATATATAACAATAGATGAAAAATTGTAAATAAAATGATATAAATGTATTCCAGTTGTGCATTATAATAATGCAACATGGACAAAAAAAATTAAAACCACAAATGCAAGAGTTCAATATTAAGAATTCCCAGAATATATTATATTGTAGCAATAAGTTAAATCATTAAAATGGATAATTGTATTAATATATTTTGAGTATATACTGAATACAATTCAGTGACTATTCATAATTATAATGCTCTAAAATAGATTAGAAAAAACTAATAAATATTTTTATATGTGATTATTTCTTAAAATCCTGCACAAAACTCATGTTAAATTACAAAATCATGAAAGCACTGTCACAAAATATGATTCAAGATAGGAACGCTAGATTTTGATGACTGTGTAACACTCTGATTAATTTTATCAAATCCAACAATTCAAGAAAATTAATATAAGAATTGAAAAGGAAGAGCTAAAAAGTACCTTTTATTTTCCAGATGACATGATATATATCTCTAATTTTCCAATGACTCACCCAAAACAAAGACACACACATACAAATCAAAGATACGGCATTTGTATGAAAGTGTGTGTGTAAACCTATGCAAATAATGTTTTACTACTTATATGCATTAATAAAGAAAAATCACTTAAATTTCATTAATGTTAACAATACCCAAAATATCAGACCAGGAAGATTTAACATCATAAAATGTCAATTCTCCAAAGTAATGTTTAATTTTAAATCAATTCCCAACAAAATGCCAATGAGTTTGTGTGTGTGTGTGTGTGTGTGTGTGTAATGAGATTAGAATGTTAAAGTTCACTTTGTAACACAAATGAGAAGGAATGTGGAAGCCATCTCCCCAAAGGGAGAACACTATGAAAGCCGTTTCTCTACTTGATTTGCAAACTTACTGCAAAGCTATTACAACCAACACAGTACGGCATTCTCAGAAGGATTAAAAACCACAGGCGGGAAAAAGAATAGAGAGACCACAAGTAGATCCACGCATATATTGGAAACAATGTATGAAAATGATACCTTTTCAATGCAGTAAATATAGGATTAATTACATAGTAAATGTGCAACGGACTCTTCCTCTAAAGGAATATCATTGGATTCTCTTGCAACAACAGTGATTATGAAATATACCAAATAAATATTTTAACATAAAAAGACACAACTACCCAGGGGTTGGGGCAAAACAGATAAACAAGTAGAACAAAAACAGATTTTTAGGACAAACAATTCTGTTTGATAGTAGCTAATGAATTCATGTCATTGTACTTTGGTCAAAATCCCTACCATGGACAGCTACAATAATGAAACTTAAATATGGGATTTGGATATTTGGATGATTTGGATGATATGGAGTTTGGATCATAATAATGTATCAATATAGGTTCATCGACTGTAACAAATATGCACTCTGGCAGGGAATGTTGATAGTGGGAAAGGCTGTATCCATGGAGGGGAGGGGCAGGGGTATGGGATACACGAGAACTCTATTTTCTTCTCAATTTTGCTGAGCCACCAGGGTGGCTCAGTCGTTTAAGCATCCAACTTTGGCTCAGGTCATGACCTCATGGTTCGTGGGCTCGAGCCCCGCGTCAGGCTCTGTGCTGACAGCCAGCTCAGAGCCTGGAGCCTGTTTCAGATTCTGTGTCTCCCTCTCTCTCTGACTCTCCCCTGCTCACACTGTGTGTCTCTCTCAGAAATAAATAAAATATTAAAAAAATTGCTGTGAACTTAAAAATACTTTAAAAAATAAAATCTATTTCTTTTTAAAGCATAACTACAAAATGAATAGAAGAACCAGGGAAGACAAGTAAAATAAACTACAATGAAAACATTGGAACATTTGACAACATAAAAACCAGTAATATATATATGTGTGTATATATACATATATATGTTCATATATACATTCATAAATGTCCATATATATGCTAATACTATGCAGTACCAGGCAGTATTAAAAGGGAAAAAATCATTTTATCGTATACCTGTTTGGGCATGGGCAGTGGAAATGGACTGCTCAGGTTTAAATCTTAGCTATGTTTTTTACTACCTGTATACGTAGGGCAGTTATTTAATTTCCTTGGCCTCAGCTCCCTGATGTATAAAATTAGCATAACAAAAAAAGCCTGCCTTTTGGGGTTATTAAAATAATTATACAGAAAAATGCTAGGTATCTATTTAACCACTATATAATGCTAGCATATATTACTAGTGCACTAAATTTACCATATGATACTATTTTTTCAAGATATTATTTTACAAATATATATTGGCATGTAAATATGATCAAGGTATGTAGCTTAACTGAAGAAACTGATTTGAAAACAGAATAAAATATATTATAAAAAAACAAAAAAAATTATACTAAAATAATGAGTTTAAATGTTTATATGATATTTTTAAAACAAGAGAAAGTACCCTTCAAACTGATTACCTCAGGGAAGTGGGATTTCAAGAACTGAAGAAAGAAACAAAAAGCTTTTGTGCTAGAGATTATTCCACAAATCATTTACTTGTATTGAAAAATAACAAAATCTTATCCATCTAGTTAATAAGCAATAATCTTAGCATAATATTATGAACATATGTTAAACTTTTAAAACAAGATGCAGCATAAGGCCAGAGGTTATCCCCAAGATAAATGATTGTCAAAGATATTCTTTGGGAAATACTTCCAGCACTATGTGCATTTCTTAAGAGCTCCTCACATGTGAATGACATGGCACAGCATGTCATCATTTCTTAATGACCCAATGTTACACATAAAATTAAAGGAGGCTTATACACCTACAGGTAATAAGTTAGAGGAAAAATGTTCGCAGTGATTTTCCTCTTTGTATAATAATAATTAATGAACCAGGTGATAGCTAGGAATTCTATATTCATTATGTGTTTTAACAGATTCAACACCTGTTCAAGGTATGCCCTGTAGTCATCAATATTATTTCCAGATAAGAAAACCAAACCTGAGAATGTAAGTAATCACACAAGTTTGCAGTTAATAAAAGGTGGGGCCAGTATTCACATGAACATCATTGTACTGTCTTTTGAGACTTTAACTTAGAACTTCAATCATATATGCTATATATGGATACAATTTGGGAAACAATTTGTGTCTAAGTCTGTCCAAAAGTGACCTAAGCATCATGGCGGAATCCTGACAGCCCAGCAAACCAGAACCAGTTGAGATAGCTTCATGCATCTCTAGACTTCTTCCCCTCCCCAACTACAGTTATATACTGAAGGAGACACTCTTCCCATTACACCTTGTAGTTTGTTTTTGGATGCCTACAAGTTTTGAGTGATTTTGATGCTAATTCTAATCAGCCATAAACAGCAGCGATATAAAAAATCATTGTTATTCTGGAACTGAGCCTAACCTCTCTCCCAAGTGATATGTTCTCGACATTGATATGTGTGTTATTGTATTTCCCATCTACTTGAGCATGTTTAATCCACAACACTGATTTTTTCATAACTTTAATTGTCTGCTCCAATGTTTTAAGTTCTCATTCCACAGGCACTTCCACAAGTTGTTTTCCTAGGTATATGATCTGTTTCATTTTCACTTTTTAAAATTAATTTATTTTATTATATTTTTGCTGTCATTGTTGCTGATATTTCCTTTATTATGTCTTCTCCCTAGTTAATACAACTTTAGAGTTTCTAAATATTATTTTAGAGAAAAATATGGTATTTGGGATCAGACACTCAGGTTTAAACGTCTAATTCACAGATATCCTTAAGTGGCTTACTCTAGTTAAGTTACTGAATATTATTTTTCTTTATAAAATGAGGTAATGGTATTACTAAATCAGAGTCTTAACTGAAGATCAAATAATATGGTATATCACAAAGGATTATTAAAACACTTTACAAATAAAAATTTTATTAATTAGAGTAAGTAGAATGTGTTCATGCAACTAATATTTATGTAACTCTTATTACATGCAAGTTATATGGGATTCTAGGAATAAAGTGAAGATATGATTGTTTAAGCATAATAGGCATTAAAAAGTTAAGTGCAAATGATTTGGAGAATTAGATGTTACTTAACAGCATATTATAGAAGAATTTGATCTAGTCTGTTGGGAAACTTTCCTTGAGACAGTGATGTTTATTTTTTTTTTTTTTTTTTTTTTTTTTTTTTTTTTTTTTTTTTTTTTTTTTTTTTTTTTTTTTAGAGAGAGAGACAGCGTGAGCAGGGGAGGGTCAGAGAGAGAGGGAGTCACAGACTGAAATAGGCTCCAGGCTCTGAGCTGGCAGTCAGCACAGAGCCTGACGCGGGGCTCGAACCCACGAACCGCAAGATCATGACCTAAGCGAAAGTCGGACGCTTAACCGACTAAGCCACCCAGGCGCCCCAAGACAGTGATGTTTAATGAAAAAAGGCATATTAATGTTGAAGGCTTAACTTGCTGTAACTCAGAACGCAACTGTATTTGAAATAGGGCCTTTAAAGAGTGATTAAGTTAAAATGGCCCATTAGGGTAGACCTACTCCATTCTGACTGGTGGTCCTTATAAAAAGAGGAAATTTGGACATCCAAAAAGACACCAGGGTTACAAACCAAACAGAGCGAAAATAAAACAAAACCTTTGAGGACACAGCAAAAAGGTGTCCACTGCAACCCAAGGCGAAAGGCCTCAGAAGATAACAAACTGGCTGATGTTCATCTTGATCTTAAAGCCTCCAGAACATTGAAAAAATAAACTTCTATTATCTGATCTACTCAGTGTATGATATTTTGTTGGGGGCCATTCTGAACTCACTAGTTGAGAAAACTCCTTGCGAAGTTAAGGCAAGTTTGCACGGTCTCTTGCCGTCAGATGATGACCAATACCCAACCCCACTCAATTATTTCTGCTTGAGCACCGACTCCCAAGGCACCTTGCTATTGGGAGTGACTTGTTCCCTTATTCTGGCCCTGGTACAACGATTGCACCTTGTGAAGGAAATTTTTGTAGGAATTTCTTTTGTGATTATAGGAACAGACATTGTGTCTCCGGCAGGTTCTGTTTTCCTTGATACTTTCCCTTGAGCTATAAACAGGCTAATGACCCTTACTCATAAAAAATTGACCTTTACATGTACAATTCTGTTTCTACCATTGCTTTAGTCCAAGAGGTTCATAAAGCTCAACATGTAAATCAACTAAACAAAAATATTCCTCCTGCCCTAACTATTCAAGAAATCATAGACAAAAAATTAGACACAACGGTAAATGCACTCAAAGAGACTATTCTATGTATTGGAAATGAGCTAAACTGTTTAAAGGTGCAGTTGGCTCTCGGTGCCATAAGGAATATAACTGGACAATTAAGTCTTGCCCAGAGACAAAGAGCCTAACTTAGGGAGAAGGAATAGATTAGGGCAGAATATAAGTTACTACATATACCTTTGCTAACTGGTAATGTACAGCAGCCCCTTCCCTACGGGCTACATTCCACAAACATCTTCTCTTACACTGGCAGCTGTGATGAGGATGGATAAGACTATCTACAACTTAGCCTATGATTTAATCTTAGCATTATTAAAATGTGCATGTTATCCTGTTTTTCACTAAGAACACCGTGTTATTTTCTTAGTTACTCAACCTCACTATAATTGGGGTAGTTCTGCAAGAATACTTCTGTAAAACCTGTTTCTATACCCTTTCCAAAGCATCTTATCACAGAGAACTATCCAATGTAAAAATTCCATTTTCTTATGTCATGTTATTGTTTGACCTATAAATAAAGACACAAAAACTGACAGGACAGAGATGCCTGCCTGGTGATCAGAAAGAATCTCAGGGCTCTCTCTCTCTCTCTCTCTCTCGCCAACACCGTCCATCCTTCAGAGACCCCTGAACCGGCTAGAGCTGGACTTTGGCAATATTTTATAATGTTATAGCAGCCCTAACAAACTAATACATTTATTCATTATTTTAAAAATAAATATTTTAACTTCTATCTCAATTAATGGATACGCAAATTGCATGCAAAGTTAGGTAATACTCTTCACTGACTTGGTAACTCCATACTCCCTAGTTGCAGACCAAGTACAAGTGAAGAAAACACCTAACCTGCCATCCTAAATTAATAGGGAGGAAACAATAATTCTACATACTTAATAACAAATAAACAGTGAGTACTGCAACATCATATAAAGTAGCTGATGGATCTGTGTTTATTAAGGAAGATTCCTCAGAGAGTTTTCTGATGAATGCCAATTTTAAGAGGGAAGGCTCTAAAAACTTGCCCATCTTTCAAAGTCAGGCTGTGTTTCTTGAAAATCAGTTTTAAGAGTCTCTTGAGGGCATATATATGTAACTTAATGCCATGTTCTTGACAGCAGTTCTTTAATTCCTGTAAATTCATAATATTACTGGGAAGACATCATAAGGAAAAATCCTGATTGACTGTAATACCAACAGTACTCAATCCTAGAGCTATATTTAGCAATGTTGACATGTTTGCCCTGTCATTTTTTTTCAGTGCTTCTTGATATATACTTATTTGATTTACACATTTCTAATAGCTCATCAGACACAATTGTCACTGAATGCGGCATAAAATTAACACAGTGTATAGATATTAGGGAAGATGTTATATACATGATTTGTTTTCATATACATGTGGTGATATGTCTGAAATCAGAATATCAAGGTTGAAATATCAAACTATCTAGGTTGAAATTCTTACAATATAGGAAGTGATGTCTCAAATAAGTGGTTCTCAAGTAAAATAGTAATAATACACATGTTTTCAAAAGAAATGTTTTCTTTTTTGTTTAATTTCCTAATTGCAGTATCTCTTCTTTGAGCCAGAACTTTGAAAGGCCAAGTTCAAGGAAGCAGGCTGCCTTTGGTTTCAAAATAACTGTTTAAAAAAAGGGGGAAGGAGGAACTCTGTTGAATATGGCACTTTTGACATAAATTGCTATATTAGACTCAATCATTTCACCTTAAGTGCTTTGGAACTTAAATGTAGGTGATTAGTGTAGTTCCATATTTATACATCTGGAGATATCAGAATATCAAAATATAGAAGGCTGTTTCACTTTTTTCTTTTTTCTTCTTCTTTTACTCACCAGTTTCCTGCCAGGACAGCATCTATTTGATCTTGAGGTTAAAGTGTTTTCTTTGGTAACGTTTGACAGTTTTCAGAGTCAACTAGACTCACTATTGATGAAGATAAATAATTCAAGATATTAAATGATTATAGGTGAGAAACCTCTCCATCTATCCAAATCTGCAGACTATTTACAGATTCTTCTTTGGTGTTTTGGAATTCAACTACAAGCTCTTTTCATGGATTGGAGATTTTACATGCATGCATAATAAGTTGTGTATGTTTCTTTTTTAAAATTTTTTTAAAAAAATATTTGTTTATTTTTGAGAGAGAGACAGAGACAGAGCATGAGTGGGGGAAGAAGAGAAAAAGAGGAAGACACAGAATTCAAAGTAGGCTCCAGGCTCTGAACTGTCAGCACAAAGTCAACATGGGGCTTGAACTTACAAACTGCATGATCATGACCCGAGCCTAAGTCAAACACTTAACCAACTGAGCCACCCAGGCACCCCAGGTATGTTTCATATCTAAAGAAAAGTTTCTCTCTGAGTCTTTCAAGGGCTCAGTCCTGTTTTTCCTCCTTACCCCTCTTACTAAACTTGAGCTTTTCAAAATCTACTAAACTACTACCCCAGTCTTAATGTCCCTACATCCTACTCTATAATTACAAAAGGAAAGCCTCCCACCAGCTTCTGAAAATTTGAACAGTAACCAGTTGAACTTATCTGCTCTATTTTCCATTATAATATCTTTAAATTCTTTGTTCTCTGCTGAACACTCACTTTAAATTGTCCTAACTTTGCAATATTTTAATTGAGTCCTAAACTAATGGCTTTGTTTGGTTTTTGTTCTTTCATGCTTAAAACTTTCACCATAGAGAAGTAGGAAAGGGTGGAGGAAGTTGGAGATGATACTCCAGAATGATCAAGAAATAATAGAAAGCAAAGTTTCGGCTGAAACATGTATATAATACACACCCTAATAGAGACTTATTTTATTAATAATTCTAAAAAATATTTAATAGAAGAATTAAACATAAGTGGCCTTGAGTTGCCAAATGCATTCACACTTCAACTATAATTATTATAGTTATTTTTTTATTTATTATAGTTAATTATTATAATTAATTATAAATTAATTTAAAAAATTAAATTATTTTAATTTAAACTGCTTAATCAGTTAAGTAATTCCACTGAAATACTTATGGAAGAGAGACTTCATTTGGAATTCAAAGTCAGAAACAAAATGTGAAGTTTGAGGTAAAAAAAATCAAAGAGGTAACTGTAGAATGATACAATGTAAATGTAAAATATTAATGTTATTGTGAATTTTTAGTGCATTGAGTTTTAACTTCTCAGGACAGTTTTTAGCTTTATAGAGCATAGATTAGTATTGTCTATACCTGCTTAGCTTAATATTCCCACTAGAAACAAATTCAAATGTAAGAACTTCCTTTCTACCCATATTCTCTCAGTCACTCCCTATTATGCAAAGGAAGAAAAAGGAACGGTACATATGTGAACAGGTTATATCTCTCTGTGCTCTATAATTCTATAGTAGCATGAATATGCACTAATGGTTTCAAACAATTTCATTTTTAGACCATATCTCCAAGAATTTTATGGGTCTATAGTTCACCATCAAGTATTTCTTCTTCCACACCCAATTTTTAAGGGAAAAATGTAAGCACTTTTTCTTTCTCTTTACTGATAAAAAGTCCATTCTTGGTTCCCAGCTACCAATAAAAGAGCACTATCAATTGTAGAAGGACAATACCACTTCACGTAAGATGTCAGAGTGAGAGTAATGGGAAGACACAGGGCCAATCACAGCAACCTCTCCTAAGAGCTGGGAAATCCACATATCCTCAAGGGCTATGTTAATAGTATTCCTGAGATCCCCTCAAGTTCTTATATAACCAGTATGATGTGATATTGGAGAGTAATTAAACAATAATGTGTTCAGGGATGAGCATAATGTCACACAGTAAATGTATGATGGTGAGGAAATGCAGAAACCTATTTTCAGCTCACGTAGAAAGAAGTTCTTGGTCACCAAGTATCTTGGACAGTCTCCAGGTTCTAAGCACATTACAGAGGACAGAGTGCTGGCATAAAAATACTGATTTAATGGAAACAAAGTAGACTGGCATTTATTTAATGATGTCCATATAGATACATATTTCTCATTACAGCACTATTACCAACAAATGCTGTAGAAATCCCCACACCAAAGAACCTCTTCAGTTACTGCTAAAGTTAAATATATGATCCAAACGAATTCTACCTATTTGAGTCAGCTTTGTGATGTCTAGTGTGGGCAAAACCATGAAACAAAGAAGGCTTACAGGATTCTGCCAAAAGGGTTATTTCTGTTGCTATATACCACACATTAACCCTAGAAACTCCTTATACAATTTTCTCACTTCAATTATGGTCTAACTTTTTTTATGATCATGAAATTACAGATACTATACTATTAGCTTAGGATTACTTTTCTCCCTTGTATTTTGTGCATATTATTGTCCTTTCTGGAATTGACTAGTTTTCCACAGGCTCCTATCAGATTGGGAAAGCATATCTATCTAGAAGTTAATATTATATTGTTCTTTATTTAAAATTCAACATTGTCCAGCATGTGATTTAGCTGTCCATTTTAAGAAAAGTGCTTGACATTTATTTTTATGTGAAGATTGTGTACCTAGATGTTTTACATTATTATTTTTTGTAAGTTTGTTTATTTATTTTCTGGAGGTGGAGAGAGCATACAGGGGAAGGGCAGAGAGAGAAGGAGAAAATCCTAAACACAAAGCCTGATGAGGGGCTCAAACTCATAAGCTGTGAGATCATGACCTGAGAGCCAAAATCAAGAGTCAGATGCTTAACTGACTGAGCCACCAGGTGCTCTAGATGTTTTACATTAATTTTTAAAATTATCATCAGCCTTGTCTGAAAGGTTCTCCTATTTTCCTTCTTTGGTAGCTAATGAAACTAGGATTTGACACTTTAAAATAACTTATCAAAGTGACACTGGTGGAAGGTGTTAGGGCTGAATTTGAATCTCTTGAGACAAACTTCATAAAAAATTAACGTATCACTCATTTAGAAGGAGAATTCCACTATATTCTAACTTTGGTTAGTTCATCAGTAGGTTGGAACTATTAATTTTTTTAAAGTGTATTTATTTTTGAGGGAGAAAGACAGAGCATGAGTGGGGGAGGAGCAGAAAGAGAGGGAGACACAGAATTCAAAGCAGGTTCCAGGCTCTGTGCTGCACAGGGCCTGAAGTGGGCTCCACCCCTCAAGCCATAAGAACATGACTTGGGCCAAAGTTAGATGCCCAATGGACTGAGCCACCCAGGTGCCCCAGTAGGTTATAACTATTACCAGTAATTTAAGGTCGATTTTTTTTTTTTGTCTGAGGATTACCATAGCTAATATTTGCTGAGTACTAGTATTTTTCAATGTAACACATTTAGTTCTCACAAGAAACACATTAGGAGAGATATTTTTATTTCTCCATTCTGCAAATGAATAAACTAAAGCATACAGAATGAAAGAAACTTGTTAAAGTACCATTAAGTCTTAAATAGTGAAAATCAGATTAAAACTCAGGCAGTTTGGCTCCCATGTCCCTGTGCTTACTTTTCCACTAGGATGTCTCTAAATGAAAAACAAACAAACAAAAACAAAAAAGGATTTAGCAGTAAGATTCTGACAAAAGCACTTTATATTCTGATGCTAAAAAATTACAGTGCATTAACAATATTAGCTGCCATTTATTGAGAAAAAACAAGATGCACCAAATATGTAAACTTAGGAATTTTTTTAAACTACCCAACATTACAGAACTTATTTTTTTTTTTTGCTTTTTGAATCCAGAATACAAACTGTTAATTTTAGAGTCCTAAAATATCTCATTTTATTAATATATGTGTATAAGTATAAATACATACCACATACCGTATATATTCAAATCTATATGTTTTTTGCCACATAGATGCCTATCAGTCCATTTATAGCATATGCTGAAGTAAACTAAAAATAATATGTATTAACTCATTCCACTATACGAATTAATAATCACAAACCCAAACTTTCTATTTTCTATTTAAAATTTTGTATTCTCATTTCAAAATGAAATCCTTAGTTACTACTGATATTAGATACTGAAACTAGCTGATCCCTAATGACAACTATGATTAAGATCTATTCCCAGGTTAACAAAACTGATGAAATAGTGCCCGGGAGAGACACCTGTTCCATGTCAGATATTACTATAGTATTAAAGTGGTGACACACTACATTCATGTAAGTTCCACTAAGATACAGAGTTACACAGTACAGGGAAGGAGGCAAGGCCTATGTACTTGAACTGCCACAGTTGGAGACTAGCCTGGTCAATGAATATTTGTGGCTACATGAAAAGAGTGTTCTACCCTCAGTGAAGGCTGTACCCTAGTGCCATCTGGGGCAGACGAGACCTAAGCTCTAGACAAAAAAATGTGATATAATTTTTACCTTAAAACTAAAATAACTTCTGAGAATACACAAAAGAAAATCTTTCAGAGCCACAATACCTCTGTTTTCACTGTAACTTTTAGTACAATTTATTAGAATATTCATTGGACTTGGAGTAAGATAAGTCCTGAGTTTAGTTCTTAGCTTTAATATTTATTAGCTGTGTATTTTGATAAAGCCACACAACTTGCTAAGTCTCAAATTTCTCATTTGTAAAAAAAAAAAAAAAAAAGATCCAAATAGCTTGCTGGATCCATATTATATTTTATTACGTTGATGACAAATAAAAGATTTATTGTCTTTAAAAAACTGTTTTACCTCCTCTGTAGTAAATCAAATTGTGTAGGAATCTGTGAACTTTAAATCTTAGCTACCCAAAGCAGGCAATAAACAAAACTAGAGTCTACCTCTCAAGTCAAAGAATAAAGGATGACCCCAGTGGGGGGGGGGGGGTTGGAATAAAAAGCTAAATGCCACAACAATTATGTCAAGATATATATATACATGTTACAAATAGATATTTCAAAACAGATATAAATGCCCAATAATAATACAATAAGATGCCCAATCTGACTTTTAATCAGGAAAACAAAAATTAAGATCATAACAGGATATAATTTTTCACACACAAAAATTAGTAAAACATTAGAACACAAATAATACTAAGTACTGATAAGGATAAGACTCAGTAATAATGCTCACATACTGCTAAAGAAGGTGTAAATAACTAGAGAATATTTACAAAAGAAAGTTGGTATGTTTTCTTTTAAAGATGAACATATGTATAGCCTACAATGTATCTATTCATTTCTTCCCTCTTTTTAGAAGTTTGCTTTTTTTTTTTTACCTTTAATTTTTGTTTCTTTTGAGAGAGAAAGAAAGAATGAGAGACACCAACTGCATGAACAGAGGAGAGGTGCAGAAGAGGAGAGAGAATGTTAAGAAGGCTTTACACACAGCACAGAGCCCAACTTGGGGCTCGATCTCACAACTCTGGAATCATGACTGAGTGAGCCAAAATCAAGAGCTGGATGCTCAAATGACAGAGCCAACCAGGTGCTACTAAAAGTATAACTTGTCAAATGAAGAGCTGACTATATACCTCCTTTCCCTATTTTTCCATTCTTTTTGTTTTTTCTTTCAGTTTTACTAAGATATAATTGGCAGCACTGAGTTAAGTTTAAGTTACACAGCATAATGACTTGCATATACAACAAGATGATTATCACAGTAAGTTTCATTAATACCCATCATCTCCTACAAATGCAAAATGAAAACTAAAAGAAAAAATATATTTTCTTTATAATGAGAACATTTAGGATCTACACTTAGCAACTTTCAATATACCATTCAGCAGTGTTAATATACTTATCATGTTGTCTATTAAATCCCCTGTGCTTACTTACTTTACGACAGGAAGTTGGTACATTTTGACCACCTTCATCCAATAACACCACCCTCCACCTCCTGCCTCTGGTAATCACAAAGTTGACCTCATCTTTTGTAATTAAGATCATAGAGTATATGTGTTTCTCACTCTAACTTATCGCACTTAGCATAGTGCCCTCAAGTTCCATCCATGCTGTCACAAATAGCAGGATTTCCTTTTTAACTTTTTAAAATTTAAATGCCTATTAGTTAACATACAGTGTAACATTAGTTTTGGGTGTACAACATAGTTAATCAGTAGTTCCATACAACACCTGGGGCTCATCCCAAGAGCATTTCTTCACTCCCATTACCTATTCTCTATTAAAACCATTCCAGTTAGCTTTTCATCTTCACTACTCTGTGAAACCTGCTCTTGTTAAGGTCAACATCAACCTCCTTATTGTTGAGTCCAATGTTTGACTGTCAATTGTCTTTTTTATTAATTTTAAAAATATTTGTTTATTTTTAAGAGATAGAGACAGAGTGTGAGTGGGGGAGGAGCAGAGAGAGAGAGACACAAAATTAGAGGCAGGCTCCAGGCTCCAAGCTCTGAGCTGTCAGCACAGAGCCCGGCGCAGGGCTTGAATTCAGGAACTGCGAGATCATGACCTAGGCTGAAGTCAGACACTTAACCTTCTGAGCCACCCAGGAACCCCTGTCAATCATCCTTTTTAATTGACCTATGAATAGGTTTAATTTTCCCCTTAACTCACTGGCTACTTCTTCTCAGCCTCCTTTGCAGTTTCTTCATTTCCCCCTCTCATCACCCCCCTCCCCCAGGCTTCTTCATGTGAGTGCCTCCTAAAGTGCCCTTACTCCTCTTCTCTTCCCTATCCACATTCACACTCTAGGTGATTTCATGCAGGCTCATGATTTGAAACCCTATCTCCATATTGACAGCCATATTAGGCCTAGAACACCTCCTTGAGGTGTTCTAACTGAACTCTTGTTTTAACTTCAAAACATGCTCCTACAACCTTCCGCGTATCTCTTCCTTCTGTACAGGCTAAAAACCATGTATTTATTCTTCATTCCTCTCTGTCTCCCACATTTGTTACAAATGATAAACCTATACTGACATATCATTATCACCCAAAGACCACAATTCATATTAATATTTATCATGGTCTTGTACATTTTATGAGTTTGGACATACGTAATAATGACATGTATCCCCCATTATAGTTTAATACAGAGTATTTTCACTGCTCTAAAAATCCTCTGTACTTGGCCTATTCATCTCTGTGTCCTCACTGGTCTTTGCCTTTTTATTTTTATCCAAATAGCTTAGAATAGTATCTGAGAGGGTAGAGGCTCAACAAATACATATACTTTTTTATAGTTTATTTATTTACTTTTGAGAAAGAGTAAATGTTAGCATAGAGCCCGATGAGGGGCTCGATCCCCATGAACTACGAGATCTTGACCTGAGCCAAAATCAAGAGTTGGACGTTTAACCAACTGGATCACCCAGGTGCACTTCAACAAATAAAATTAAAATAAGTAAGTGAATTACACTTTTTGCTTCTTAACATAAAGAAGTTCTTATTCAGATGTACTATTAACAACAGGTTTACTCTTAATAGTAAAACAGCAAAAATCCCTCAAATGTTTTATTGATTCTCAGGACAGGTGCTCTACTATCCAGGTTCCATCTTCTGTCACGTATTTCTATTGATTTCAAGGACACTTCCCCATTTAATTTTAAGGGTACATTTAAAATGTTTATATTTGTAATTTGATTAAAATCCATTTAATTAAATTTTTGGTTAAATCCAACAGAAATGATAGGAAACTTCTCCCCCACTCCCTCACCAAGATTATTAAACTATGGTCCATTTTAAGCCTAAAATTACTCTACTCTATAGTGTAGAGATTCTCAAGTAATTTTAAAGTGTGTAATAATGATTACTAACATCAAGTGACAGTTCTTTTCCCCCTTTTTTCCCAATTAAAACCATCAAATAATATCTTTTAACAGTATCACCAGCCTAAAATCTATTTTTTCACATTTGTATTTTGATACTCTCTCTCCATTATATTTTGCTGCATTTGCAAGAGATGGAGTATTTAATGTATGAATTTAATACTAGTTATGCCATGCCTTTTTCCATTTCCATTCTGTATCCTTGAGTGCTTGCAATGGTTATATCACAATTCTATCCACTAAAAAAAGACTATAAAATCAATATGCTATAAGGAGTTTATTAAAAACTTGATACTAAAATGTATAAGATAAATAAAATCATTAGAATATTAAAATATTTCAAAACCTCTCAAATCAAAGCAGATATTATAAATGTATCAGTCACAATTCCTCTTACCTAAAAATGCCCAACCTAAGAATTAGAGGCTCTATAAAATTGTTTACTATCTATATTAAAACTGGATCAAACAATTCCTCAATAGTTGGCTTAAACAAGGAAGGCATTATGTAAGAGACTGATCCCCACAGGTATTTAGATAAAAGACAAGAAGATTAAGCAGGGAAAAAATGATACATTTAAGAGACAGAAATAAGCTTCAGGACAGCTAATAATATCGTTTGTATAGAGTCGTTTTCTTTTCAACTTCCTAGATTTCACAATCATCCATTCATTTCTTTAAACATTCCTGCATGTTAGCTAAATACTTTAGAATTCTTAGCAATGTATTACTAGTTCTGACATTCCTAATGTTATATTTAAACCATATATTCTACTCTGTCATTTTCAAAAGAAGAAATGTTCCTATGATCATGTATTGAAATGTCAATTTACAAGTCAGAGTTTTTAGAAACCGTTGTTTTTAAAAAGCTAAAATACACAATAGGTATTCAAAAATCTATGTTAACTACTGTTTCTTGTCTTTTCTTTTACTTTGTGGGTTTGACAGTATTTTTTTTTTTAAAAATCAGGCAGAGAATTCTGTCAAAACATGAAAAAAGAACTGAAAAAGTTCACACACACACACACACACACACACGCTGAAAATAACAAAACACCAAGCATATCTCTTTTGTGACATGGTTTCTTTAACTGATCAAAGAACTGATCAAAGAAATATAGGAAGAATCCAGATCAATTCCACCAGGTTGCCTTTAAATATAGTCTATTTTTAAAGGGAGTACTCAAGCAGAAAATTCTATTTTTCAGTTAGAATACTGACTTACAACTAAAAGGAAATTACTTCTATTTTTTTTTCTCCTCAATTCTCTTGAAAAGTATTTTGGCAAGCAAGTAAACATGTAATTGTTATAAGAGAATACAAAATTCAATTTTATGTTTATTTCTAAAATTACATGTTAGAGATATTAATTATTTTGAATAAGTATTACACAATAGGATATTTCTGCTATTCCTTGGTCCAAGGAATTCAGGGACATTTTAATATTGAGGCTATATCTTAGCAACTCATATTAATAGTAATTAATATAACTATTCCAATTTTGGGAACAGCTTCTGTTTGTCTACATTTTAAAAAATCTACCTAGATTTTAAATAGCATCTCTATAATGTTGGATTTGGGCTGGATATGAATGGTTAGTGTTGGGAGGCTTTTATATTTTAGTGGATTCTAACAGTTGTAGAAAAAAAAGCACACAATGAAAACTGTCTTCAGCCTGGAGTTAAAATGGGAATTAAAAAATGGCCTTTTGGACACTGACCTTTCCATATCCTAAGAAGATTGATGACATAATGTTTAATGGTGATACTGCAGTACTTAATACCACATAATTCACTCTCATAGCAAAGCAAATGACTTTTAAACTATCTTAAAAAAAGATGACATAGCTCAGACCACCAGATCAAGATCTTTACTGTTACCCTTGAAGAGAGAAAAATACCTCCCTAGAGGAAAATATTTTCACATGGATATTTGGCACCTGCTTTGCTGTTTTCCACTATGTATGGATCAACTGCCACTTGAAAAAAAGTCTAGACATAACTTCCAGCTGCCCTAGTATATCACAACTATTATTTCTAAGTGTTATATAAGACTATTAACAATGACGTGATGACTTTCTTGTGATGTTTCAAATATCTCAGATTATTCTATTTTATGTTTTCTAATGATAAATAATACATATGTCAATTCAAATATTTGTGTTAACTTCAGAATATTATAATTATAAATTTAATTTATTGAAATATTTAAGAATTAAAGGACTATATCCATGGGTGTTACTTGCCTGGCTAGATAACATGGCATTCATATTAAAATATATAAATTTTAAAATCAAAAGAGAGTCACCTCATATTTGTTAAAATAATCATACATGGACATGCATTAAAAAATGCTTAACAAAGTTTGGAATTTCATATCAGGTTGGAAATATGGTTTTTAAAAATGTTTTGAGACTATATATATTTACATATAATACAGGATAGAGTTGAAGATGATTAAATAAACATTTAAAAATAAAAATTATATTCAAATTCACAAAACTAATTCAGTTTGTTTAAGTGTCACATCAGTGTACAAATCTGTCATCATCAAAATAACAAAACTACATCAAATAAAGTCATCCCCATGGGCAAAGTCCAGACAGTAGTTTAATAACAAGAAAAACATAAAGGAAAAACCTTAATTCAATGGCAAGACAAAAAAATATTTTCCCCTATCACCAATACCTCTTTAGATTTTTAATATTTAAAAAAAATAATTGAAGTGTAAATTATATACCAGTATTTATTTAAATAGGAGGAAGCAACATAATTTAGTTATTTTTTTATTTATCAATGCTGCTGAATTAAGTAAATATTTAAAATAAGAGCAAAACATTTAAATGCAAATAATGTATTTGTTCTTTTTGATCTTTGAATTGATTCACCTCAGTATTCAGATACCTTTACTAACTGGCTTTAAACTCTACATATTCGTTTATTCAGATTTCTAAACAGTACAAAATTCTGTTTCCACTTATTTGTGTGTGGTCTGGGACAGCTTGACCAGCCTATGTTTACAAAACTGTAGGAGTGAATCTATAAGAGAGACTCATGCAAACCTGCCATTTCTGTAGGTCAAAATAATACTTCTTAGTCAAACCCAATTCCATAAAAGAAACATTTAAAATCCTGGTATACCGTCATTCTGAATTGTGTTTTCACATTTTCTTTGGGATTACTCAAAAGTTCAGTGTAAATGATTAAAATTCACTATGAATATTATTAAAATATTTTAATCACAACATATCTCCAGCTACTTATACATGAAAACAAGATACTATACTAATTCAATTCAAAATTTCACCAATAAAGTAAAAATATAATAATAAGGAGAAACATTTATATAACATTTAGTTTCAAAATACTTGGGTAAAATTAACTCATTTTTATCCTTAAGACAAACTTGGAAAGGAGGCATCATCTTTTATTCTGCTGTTAAATTTCTCCTTAAAATTACTTTAAGTAGCCCCATCCTCTATCATTCCTTTTAGCACTAATACATATTCTGTTTGAAGATGAAGGCCTGAATTTATCCACTAAACCATTTCCCCTTCCTTGAGCAATCCCATTTTGTACTCCCAAGGCCACCAAGTCTCTTTCTCATTTTTTTCCATTTTCCCATTCATCATATATGATTTATACTGTCCTCTCTAATTTGTGACTCTGTCTTTCCAGATATTTCCAGATCTACCTCAAGATTATGCAGTCTAATTACAAGCTTAAAAACCAAGTAAATAACTTTTGAGTGAAATTTCTAGCAATTCTCCTACCAGTAACATGTGTAGGCTTTATAAGGTACTTTGAAAAGCCTATGTTAAAATCTCAGATGGCAATTTTAGAGATGGACTAAGTGAAAGAAGATGAATATTTATTTAGAAAATTAAATGTACAACACAAAAATACACATACACAAACACATGAATAGGTGTTTCTCACAGTCTTAGTTTTGTGAAATTATCATCCAAACTCAAATCCTGTCAGCTTTAAAGGTATGATAATAAGAAAATGCATACCCTAAGATATTAATCATTAGCAAAACCATTATATCAAAAATAATATTGTAACAAAATCAGAGGAATTCTCAAAGTACTAACAGCCCCCATGTTCCTAAAGAAAATATTTCTTTTTAATTTTATTTATTTTTCAGAGAGACAGAGACAGCCTGAGCCAGGGAGGGACAGAAAGACAGGGAGGCACAGAATCTGAAGCAGACTCCAGGCCTTCAGCACAGAGCCCCATGTGGGGCTCAAATTCACGGAACTGTGAGCTTCGAGAAAAATATTTGTTAAGGAGAAGAAAACCGTTTTACACAAATAATAGTATTACTGTGAGCCCTTTGAGGACAGCAACCATATCTGAATATGATGAACCATTATAAGAAAGATGTATAAATTGATGATAATGAAAAATTCACCTTTTCTGTTTCAATGGACTCTACAGTCATTTAATTAGTAAACATTTATTTCCAGATACTGTGCTGGCATTAAAGACACAAACATTAAAAACAAAATAATCCTTATCCTTAAAAATATCAATTAGTAAACTTGCAACAAATAATTTGCTTTATAATAAAGAAAATCACACTGTAGAAAAATAACTTCTGATATGTATTGTTAAATTACGAGTTATTTCAGGCATTTTGAAATGTATATATCTTAAGTTCCACAGTTCAGATCAATACATATAACATATCTAATACTTCAAAACTCCTTCCTAATACACACTGATAAATGTAGAAGTTATGTTTGAAGAACAAGAGCCTAATAGTAGATAGTATAGCAGACATGAAAAATTGGCTTATAATATTCTAAAACATAAGAACACAGAAAGACAATTATACAATTAAAACATACTACAGAAAAAAATTCTAACTATAACTATTTTACAATGTGCTAAAAACTTTAATGTAAATTTCAATGACTTTGAAGATTTTAATGCCTTTCATTTAAAATAAACTTAAATACAATGGGAAATAATTGATTCTAAACAAGTAATGTTTAATAACTTTAATTAATGATTTGTATCCATTTATTTGACAATATAAAATTTACCAGATCTGCTAGTCATGGTAAAAGATTTTTGCACCTGTTAAGCAAAAGTAAAAGACAAAAATCCTTACTAGGCATTTGCCAATGCCCCAGGAAAAAAATAATGTTTAATGAAATATTTGGATGGGTGGGCACACAATAATACAGGATCAGAAGGTATAAAAAGAAGTTTTAATCCCTTTAGCTTTCTATTTATCATGCATGAACAGCCTAACTGTAATATGAGAAATACACATAGAATATTCACCACCTTGAACAGAGGGTTTAACAGGCTTTGAATGGGCACGAGCCTTGCCAGTTTTATGTATCTGAAAGAAGTCCATATTCACCCTTTCTTCATGAAGGACTGAAACCCTAAGGCTAAGTCCTAGTGAAAAGGCTCTGCAACAATGAACACATCTCTGTCTTATTCCAGTCATTCTCTCTTTCATCCCCCTTTCACTTCTGCTTTCATGATTTAAAAGTCTTAAATTGTACTCTTCAGAGAGTCTAAAATCATGCAATGAAAATGGATATTTTGTTATAACTCTAAATATTAGACAAAATATCTATGAAAAAAATTTAGAAGGAACCTGAAGATTTTTTAGCTGATGTTAAACTGTCTCATGTAATAATGTTAGAGTCAATTTGAAAACGGTATTTAAGAATATTGAATTACTAAAATACAATCTTACTCAAAACATTAAAGTCTCTAAAAACAAACAAAACTCATAATGATTAATGTCAACTGCAGAAAAAAAAATCTGACCAACGTCAAATCATATAGTCACAACTTTTACCACTATTTCCTCTAATGATCAGTTTCTAAATTGTTGTATGTCTTGGATTTTACATGCATAAAAACTAGAATGCATGATATGTTGTGATTTATTTGTAAAGTTGCTGCCATGTACCACCTTCTGTATTTAGATGACCTTCTTCAGTAATAAAATGGATTTTTTTTCATTTTTATACCAGATTAGACCTTATGAATATGATCCCTTTATCAAAGTAAAAAGAATTAAAGAGAAGCAATAATAATAATAACAAGACAAAGATTAACAAAGACTGCTGGCTTGCTACCCATTATGCATTTTCTTCTTCATAGTAACAAAGCTATCACATCATTATAAATGACAGTGTCTCCACTGAAAAGACTATGTTTTCCATCCTCTCTTCAAACTAAGGAGTGGCCAATGAGATGTAACTTGATGTTATTAATAATGCTTACTAGAAAGCTCACTAAGAGATGGAAGATATCTGGCAGATAACCTTTAGGTCCTTCTCCCAGTCTCTATTTTCTGTTCAAAAAGAAGATGTCACAGTTAGTGATCGAGCTATCTTCAACCTTGAGGATGGATGAAATGTACTAATTATGGAAGAGCAGAAGATAATTTGTCTTACACTGTTTTTTTATGAATTTACTCCTAGATAATTTTTAAATGTAAGAATAAACTCTCCTGTGTTTAAATTTTATAGTTGAATTTCATTACTAATTTGATTAATGTTTCCTAATTGACATAGAGAAAAGTGACGATTTACAATAAGATTTAACAATATTCACTTAAAACATTATTTAAATATAAAAATCATATGAAAATGAAAGATAATGAAGGCAACATATTTCAGTCAGAAAACATGGCTTGTATAATGTAATAGAAGTATCCAAATATAACCTAATCTCCAACATCAACTTCATTCCAGAGAAGATACTGATTAAAGGTCACACACACACACACACACACACACACACACAATTTTAAGATTTAATACAAGTGTTACCAGAAATGTTAAACAGTTTTTCTTAAACATTTTTAAAAGTGGCGTATTAAGATAAATGAATATTTTAACTTTTGATATTAATTTACATTTTATACATATGTAGAGAATTTTCAGTGAACGACCTGAAATAATTTTGGGAGGAATCAACAGGAGTGAAAGGTAAGAGTCCTAGTCTGGGTATCAGAATTATGCTGGGTAAACTTAAACTGATCAATTCACTGAAGCTTTCTGAGGATTATGATTTCTTATAAAATGAAGGATTACAACAGATTATCTTCAAAGCATGAACCAGCTTTAAATTTCTATGATATTCTGAAGACGACTTTAGGTAAAAATGATTAATAATAAGCACCAGATGGGGGATCACTTCTATCCATTTTGGAAACAATTAAACATTAAGCCCCAGGCCACAATTTTCATATTTGTCAACTAAAATGATCAACTCTTACATACCATAATTCTATAAAATTATGATTGTCAAATTTTTCAGATACCACACTTAGTTTTATAAGTGATCTATTAATATTTCAGGCATACATAACACTTAGTATATTAGGATTGAGTAAAATTCTTGTTTCTTAAACTTGCCAGTGTGTTGCAGTCACTTGAGATCCTCGTTGATGCTCCTAAGCTCTCTGAACCTGCTCAAGTAGAATGTCCATGGTAGACAAGCAAGTATCTCAGTTTTTAACAATGGGCAAGATAACAATGAGATTCAGAGAAGTTAGGAAACTATTAGGTTAAATCATATAAAATCTTTTGAAAGATATAAGGAATAGGACATTCAGCAATTCATGGAAATACTCTGCCAAAAAGTTCACGGACCAATAGAAGTAATTGAAAGGCAAATAAATAATATTGAAAATTAATGATATAAAATGCAATAGTAGATTATATACTATATATATATACACATTTATACATATTAGAACTGCAGTGAAGTTAGAAGTGAGGAACTGGTATTTGTCTTTTGGGGGATGAAACATTTTCAAGGGGAGGAGAACATGAACTGAATGTCCTAATCCAACACTACATGAGCATGCCGACTGCAAGGGAGGCATCTGGATTTAATAAGCAGGTGGGGCCGTCCTTCACATGGTGGCATGTGTGGCAGCATCCCTTGCCTCTACTCACTAGATGCCAACAGAACCCCTCGGATGTGAAAACAATAAACGTCTCCAGACATTTGCACAGGGCATATAAAACAGGCCCCTGCATTAGTTTGCTAGCATTGTTATAACAAAATACCATGCACAGGTTTACTTAGACATCAGAATTTTATTTTCTCACAGTTCTGGAGGCTGAAAATCCAAGATAAAAGTATTGGTGGTTTGGTTAATCCTGAGGCCTCTCTCTTTGTCCACCTTCTCACTATGTCCTCACATAGTCTTTTCTCTTATGTGTTTTCTACACATCACTGACGTCTCTTCCCTTTTTAGAAGGACACCAGTCATACTGGAGAAGAGTTCCTACCTTACGGCCTCACTTGACCTTAATGATCCCTTTAAAGACTTTATCTCCAAATATGTTCTCCTTGGGAACTAGAGGTTCAACAGATGAAATTTTGGTGAGACACCATTCAGTCCATAACACCCTTTTTAAGAATCAATGCCAATAGGAGGTTAAAAAGAAAAGCCATATCAGATCATTGAGTATTACACTAACGATTTAATATTTCCCTTGGTAACATATGGGGAGACACTGAATAATTTTAAACAGATTTGGACTTGGATGAAAAAAATCTGGAGATGCTGTGACTGGTTTGAGGCCTACACACTAGTACAAAACGCATTAAATATCTGAATTCAGTAGGAATGGAAAAGAGGAGAAAAGTTAGGTATTTAGTATTTCTTTTTTTAATTTTCTAAGTCAAACATGTAAATTAAGGAATTAAGTCAACACAGTATTGGTAAATCTGATAAACTGTTAGAATTACAGAACCCTAGAACTGAAGATTTCAATTCATTTATACAAAAGTCCCATGTAATACAGGAATCTCTTCAATATTATTGATGAAGACTTATTTCTAGCCTCTATATAGGCATTTTGGTGTGTGGATAACTCATTTCTATACTGAGCAATTTATTCAATTTTTAAATTATTGGTTGAGCCAAATTTTCACTCATTGTAATCATTTTTATTAATTATGTGATGAAATTGTTTCACATATTAAAATTTTCCACTAAGTATCTGAGATCATTATATATATATATAAGTTTTCCCTTGCTGTCTTTCCTAATTAAATTCTGCAGAGCTCAGGGACATACTGGTAGGCTACCTTCATTCACATATCCCCAGAGTGTATTCAGTTCATCATTCACTTTAATATCTTAAAGTTTTGTGTGTTTTTTCCTCACATGAAGGTAGGAGAGCCCCTTATTTTTTACTGACTCTCTACAAAAGCAGAAGGAACAATTCTTACAGAAGAATGATGCAATATTTTATAGGAAATGTGTATTTCCTGTTGGCACATATTACTTTCTAGGTTGTTTTTTTTTTTTTAACAGACTTTTAATTATAAAATTAAAAACTAGCAAAGGACAAAAAGTCTAGTTCACACTAACCATTTTAACATATAACTAAATAACTTCATGCTCTTCTAGAACACACACCTACACACACACACACACCTACACACACACACACACACACACACATACACACAGCCACCCACGTGAGTATCCAGAGGAGAGGTGGTATATGTGTGGAAGATGTTTATCCAACACTAATTCTTCAGTTATTATATTTAAAGGAAATAATCACTAGAAATTCTTTGAATAACAGTGAGCAAATATCACTAAATAGTATCATAAATATGGAGTCCATGGTTTGACCTGAAACATACAATATAGGACTTAATTTTCCTATACCAGTATACCAATCTTGTCAGAGTAAAACCACCCAATATTTCAATGGAACTTATTTCTTATGAAGAAACTACTTATATCACACATAGTACTGAACATAATTTGAAAGCTAATCATTATGATGAAAGATTAAACACACACACACACACACACACACACACAGACCAGTTGTTTTCACTCAGTCTAAAAGGAGTAAAAGTTTTAATCTGAAATAAGCAAAAACATATCTGTTATTTTCTTTACCAGATTACATGGCATTCCTATTAGCATGCCAAAGACTAATTTTCTTAAATTCTCGTCAGTGTGGCAATTTGGCTAGGAATAGGTAATTTCTTAAATATAACATATGCATTAAAAATATTCTTTATGTGCAATGACACTAGTAGCTTTAAAAAAAGAATTCTGCTTTTGCTGTGAACATCAATCATTTTCTGAATTGACACAAAAAATGAACAGTGTGGAGGTTGACAGTTCTGACAGAGGAGGCCATGTATTGAGGCCAGTGATTAATCTGATAATTAAACTAAACCCATTTTCTGTCCAAGATTTTAATATTAAAAAATAAAAGTTATAGAAAAGAATGAAAGTTATCAGAACCTTGCCCAGGAGTATGCATTTTGCAGCAAATTGTATGCCAGCTAACTGGGTTGCAGAAACAAGAATCACATGGAAAGATGCACGGAAATGGAAGTGTGCCATCTCGTGTATACTGAAAAGATGCAAGTCTATTTCGAAGACTAACAGGAAAAAAATAAGTTTTTAGTTAAATTAGGATGATGGGAAATTTTAATATGCTATATCAGGACGACATCTGTAGGCACAGATCTCTTCTGGGAGGACAGATACATAGAATTTACTCTCTCATTTGCAGATGAATAATCTGGGCCTCTATTTACTCGTACAAACTTGGTAGTTTACCGAGTCCTAAGTTTTGGTTTGGTTTGGTTTTGCCAACCCTTTTGTTTCTAGAAAATGATGATCAAAGTATAAATGTAGGAATCGCCTGCAAAATAATCAACCAAAGGCATTGTTCATAACACAGATTCATGAACTCTCCCCCAGAGTACTGAAAAAGAATTCACACGAAAATCTGAGAACTATTCAGGAATCCTTAAGCATTATGAGTAATTTGAAGAAGAAAGTACAAGTAATTCTGAGTCCAATGATAACTCAGCATTTACCAAAACACTGTGAAATAGAGTGGGATAATACTAATATTGGAGGGATTTGGAAAGACAATTGTCAGTAGCCTGTAAGATGGGTCTTCTCAAGCCCAACCTCCACACAAACCAGAATGAAAATGAAATGTCACTGTTTACCTCTATAACGGATCAGAACACTGGGTTAACTAGATTTCTTCAAACAGGATCTCTGACCATATCAAATATGACTAGAGTATTCAGAAAAGCTCTGGAAAGACTGCAAATATCTTGAGAAACTATCCATTCTTTCTCTCCTTTTTAGTGCATGAAATAATTTCATTCTTAATGAACATTATAAACAGTCAATCCACAGTAGCATTCTCCATCAGTGATACCACAGATCTCTATAAAGGATACCCAAGGAAGGACTAAGAAAAGGTACAATGATGAGTTTCCTCAAGATCCTCACTTTAAGGGGCTCTGTATGATCTCGATGCTGCTAGTCTGTTCTTGGGCCACAGGCTGCTGACATTTTGTGGAGCCTCAGTTACCTGCTTCCTTTTGAAAGTTCTCCTTCTACCGCCCCTACCATCTTCCTCCACACCCCTCTTATTCTAGGTAACTTCCTCTTTTCATCTGGTTGAGAGTAAGGAAAGGCCTTCTATAACTACTTCTACCACTGCCTTGAGGAAACTAAAGTCCAGGCCCTTTACATGTTCTTACTGCCTGTGTATTACCTCTTCATACCACATTACAGAATTAATATTAATTAGTTATATTTGTTATTTTTGTAAGTTCATTTATTTATTTGGAGGCAGAGAGAGAGAGTGAGTGAGCATGAGCAGGGGAGGGGCAGAGAGAGAAGCAGATAGAGAATCCCAAGCAGGTTCCATGCTACCAGCACAAAGTCTAATGTAAGGCTCTATCTCATAATCTGTGAGATCATGATCTGAGCTGAAATCAAGAATTGGACACTAAAGTGACTGACCCACCCAGTGCCCCATATATATATAGTTATTTTTAATATATCTCTCTATTGCTTGCTTACAAATTAAAAGAGGTCAGGGATCATGGCTTTCTTGCTTAATCTAGTTATTTCAGCACTTAAAAGTATATGCCATGTAGCAGGGCCTAAATAATTTTAATGAGTATCTGGGCCACTACACGTGTAACTAAGACAAGATGACTTGTTTGGCAATATTTTAATGTCACATATGTTGCAAAATTATTAAAAGCTCTGAATTATAGCTCACAACATAACCAGTAAAATTGGGTTTGTTTTATTTTATTACCAAATGATTGTTAAATGGACAAAAATGTCACTATGGCCTCCTTAAAACAGATCAAATAAAAATTAAAATAATTAAAATCACGTAACTTTTTCATTTGAATTTACAATGATTTAAAATCATGATATTAACTCATCCCTTAATTTACATATATTTGAT
The DNA here is from genome assembly GCF_003009895.1 of Hyaena hyaena. NCBI lineage: Eukaryota > Metazoa > Chordata > Mammalia > Carnivora > Hyaenidae > Hyaena > Hyaena hyaena. Next base: position 572,159 of record NW_024081053.1, read on the forward strand.
AGCATATTACATATTTTTATTAGTGGCGATGTCCCCAGTCTTATGTACAAATTTTAGGCTTTAAGGAGGGTAGAAAGCTTTTTATACTCTATTTTACACTTAATGAGCAAAGAAAAGTATCTAAAAATGCTGACATCTTACCAAAAGTCCATAGTTGTTTAAAGAGATGTGTATTTGTGTTATTTTTCTGTAATGATAGTTCTGAGATGCATGAGCACAGGTTCGATAAGTTAAATACAATAAAGCAAAAAGGTATAACTGGGCCTGTTAAATGATTTCCAAATCCTAGTATCCTAGGGAACTACAATATAATCTGTGAAAATGGATTTGATGTTTCAAAAGATGTTTCTGCTATGTTTTATTTCAGCTGATCCCTGAATAGCATTTAAAAGGGAACTACAATGCAGTTAAATATCCACAGTTCAATATCCATATTTATTGTTTAGTATAATTCAGAAACATATGGGAGTAGATTGCTAATATTGCAGATTGCATTGGCAGACATTTCATTGATTAGATTTTATCATATACAATGGATACCCAATAAGTAAAGGTGATAACAAGTGAATAAAAGTGAAGGAATGTTCTGCTTGCAGATCATATAGACTTCCTTTGTGCTGAACTAATGAGTAGGTGATTTTTCTGGTCTGACTTGACAGAGCGTGTAAATTAGCCAACGATACGAAGCCTCAGAGACTAAAGCAAAGGAGCTGCAGTGAATGCTGAAGTTCAGGGAAAGTAGCATCACCTTTCAATAAGGTAAGAATTGATGAGTATGCATCAGTGAAACCGTGCTGTTCACCATAAAAGAGGTCCCAAGACAGAAATAGTAATACAGGTTTTTCCATGGCACTGTAATTTAAAATCTCTACTTTTATTTTCCTGACAAAATGTGGGAAAATAGAATTCAGCATGTTTCAAATTACAGGCAATCTCAGACTACGCTGTATTATGAAGAGACTGGGTCTCAAACTTTTTTTTTTTTTTTTTAAATTTTTTTTTTTAATGTTTTATTTATTTCTAGGAGACAGAGAGAGTGAGACAGCGTGAGCAGGGGAGGGTCAGAGAGAGAGAGGGAGTCACAGACTGAAACAGGCTCCAGGCTCTGAGCTGGCAGTCAGCACAGAGCCCGACGCGGGGCTCAAACCCACGAACCGTGAGATCATGACCTAAGTGAAAGTCGGACGCTTAACCGACTAAGCCACCCAGGCGCCCCTAGACTGGGTCTCAAACTTAAAAGGATGTATAATCTTTAATAGATAATTTTTCAAAGTGTCTCAGTTTTGTTCTTAGTATAATAGGATTCATAGCTACCAGACAGAATTGTGGAAAGAAATAACTTAGAGTGTTGTTTCTCAATAAACCCAATAATGTAGCAAAGATACAGCATGTTGTGTTTTCATACCCTTAGTTTACCTACCATGTGGCAATTAGGAAAACCATGCCATTGCTCCCCTCCCTGTCTATAAAATTCCTTTAGAAGATGGAAGTCCCACTGTTGACTGAGGTTGCACAGACTGCAAGCAGAGAAAAAGGAAGGCATAAGAAATCAAATACAGAGGGATAGACAGAAAGGTGAGGAAGTATTAGAATAAGGGAGAATAGGATGTATAAATAAGACAAGATTAGCAGTGGTTGTAGACACTGAACTAGCTTCAACACTCATTTCACCTTCTTTCTCTGCGCCTTTCTGTAAAGCAGAATCTAGAAAGGGAAAGAATACATTTGTTAAACTCCCTTGCCATTAGGGTTTTAGATGACAGTTACATTCTGCCAATCAAGACAGAATCACAGAAGGTTTGGAAAGGAAAAAGGGCAGAGGCTGTGCTTTTCCTTTTCCTTGCAAACATAGTCATGGAGACATCTATCTCTTTTTCAACAGCATTGAGTTTCCACTGTCCCATCATCATTTTTTGTAGGTGAGAAGGAACCAAGACATGGCAGATTGAAATAAGTCTGGTATAGTTCTGAATCCAGCAGTTGGTAACGGTAGCTTTCTTACCACTGCAGTTTCTTGAGTGTAGTAGCTCTTTGACTGTAGAGGTATGTTGACTATGGCACTGTGGAATGGTTCTGAAGTCAGTGGCTTCTCATCATAGAAAAGACATAGCTCCCCCAGGTAGCACCATTCAGTGGGGGTAGCTTTCTGATTCATTCCTGACAGCTCAATCTAGAATTCTTCTTTCAACTCTAACAAGGCATTTAATAACCTATTAAAATCCCTTTCTTTTTTTAAAAAAAGTTTATTTATTTATTTTGAGAGAGACAGAGATAGCACAAATGGAGAAGGGACAGAGGGAAAAGAGAGAGAGAAAAGAGGGAGTCTCAAGCAGGCTCTGTGCTTGTAGCACCTGATGTGGGGCTTGAACCCACAAAGCCTTCAGATCATAAGCCAAAACCAAGAGTCAGAGGCTTGACCAACTGAGTCACCCAGGTGCCCCCTAAAAATCTTTTTCTATTTAAATTAGTTAAGTGGATTCCATTCTCTGAAACAAAATCATGTAGATGGAGATTCTCATAAAGTTCCATCAAAGTTATAAACAATGGAGGAATTATGCAAACAAACAAGTTAGACCATTTGAAAGATAACATTCATGTGCTTAACTCTTACTTTTATTTCTTAAAACCCAAATAAAAAGGGACTATATACAGAAAACAAGCACTAATCACCCCTCATTTATGCTATGCCAGGTAATGTCAGTGATAGGGAGAAGAAAAAGTATTTTAATTAGCTAACAATCTATATAAGGAGTCATATGTCCACTTAAGTATAAGAAAGTGTGACAAACACACACAGAAACAGTGTTCTAGTAACATAGAAGATTGGGAGACTAACTGTGTGTTTGGTGATGAGTGAAAGATACTAGTACTCCTTATGGTAATAGCAATTGCAGTCTTTGGGGGACAGGTTTCATAAAGTGAGATCCACACAACTAGTTTTCTGAGATCAACAGGTTCTCTAGAAAAAAAGTGTCTCATAGTAATACGTTTGGGAAAACTAGGTTAAACCAAAATATATTTTATTTTTCTAGGACTCTTCAGAGACACTAATATCTAACACACCTGAGGTATTTCCAAGAAAGGAATGCAATCCACAATATTTCATAATTTTTTTGACAACAGAATGCAGTTTTCATGAACTATCTGTCAGGAGTACTGTTCTATGGAACACATTTTGAAAATAAGATGTGTCATAAGGTAAAGAATAGAGATTTTTATAAATACAGAAAAATGGCCATTTTACAATGTACATGTAAAGCATTGAGAAAAATCAGACCAGGAAAAATGCCTACTGTTATAACTAATGTGTTCTAAACCAAAAAGTATTTTAAAATGCTATGCTAAGAAATTTGGACAGAAGTCTACAGTCAGAGGAAACCATGATTTATTTTTAAAAGAGTCCAGTAGAAAGGAGAGCCACGGATTAGAACAATCATACAGCACCAAGGTAACATAACTACTAATTCTGATAGCATACTAGCTCTGGAAACAAAAGGTTATTTTTTCCCCCTGAAGTCAGAAGAATGATCAAAAGCTTGATATGCTTGAAAAATCTGCAATGCAGCACACGTATATGCATCTGTACAAACACATATAACACTAGCAAAACAGAACTCTGATCAATTTCTCAAAAAAATTCTAAAACTTCTCTCGGGAATTTTTAAAAAATATTTTGGGCTACAAAAAAACTGCTTAATTTTGTGCTTTGAAATTAAAGGTGTTCTTTTCTTTTTCTTTTTTTTTTTTTTCAAATAGTTTATTGTCAAGTTGGTTTCTATACAACACCCAGTGCTCATCCCCACAAATGCCCTCCTCCATGCCCATCACA